>NW_025920132.1:1529248-1663190 GCF_902686445.1 Sciurus carolinensis
AGAGGTGACTGTGAAGTGTATAGGAAGGGATCTCTGAGATGTGAAGGAAGGGCTCTCTGTGGTTTGTCATACACATGCTCTGAAGTGTGTAAGGAGGTCTTTATTAGGTGTGCAGGAGGAATCTATGAGGGGTGTAGGAGGATTTTACCTGTATACAAGTGCTATCTCTGTTGTTTAGTTAGGGCCCTCTGAAGTAAATACTTGGATAAAATTGATATGACTACATAGAACATACAGATGTGTAATGAGAGTGTTCTTTGAGGATAGTAGAAGCAATCTCTGAAGTGTTTCAGGTAGTCATTCAACAGAGTATTTGAAGGGAGTTGTGTCACTCCAACCCACAGAGGTGAGTAGGGAGGGCATTTTGGTGAGTAGTTCATTTTATCTGAGTTGTGGAGGAATTTGATTTGTTGAGGTTTGCAGCATGGACATTGTGAGGTTCAAATTAACATCTCACTGGCATTTGTAGGAAGTAATCTCTGGGGTGTAGAGGGAGGGATTTCTGAGTTGTTTAAGTGTTGCTCAATGAAGTGTGGAAGAAGTGTCCCTAAAGTGTGTAAGGATGGAATTTTGAATTGTGTAGGTAGGACTCCTGGTGTGAGTAGGAATTTCTTAAATGTCGATGGAAGTGAGTTTGAGGTATGTAGGAAATGGTTCTCTGAGGTATAAAGGCAGGTTCTCTTTGTTGTGTAGGGAGTGCTCTCTGAAAGGTGTAGGAAGGCTTTATGAGGTTTGCAGAAAGGCTTATTGGTGAGTCTAAGTGTTAAGTGAGTAAAAGGGCTATTTGCTGTGTATAGAAAATACCTCTGAGGTGAGTCAAAAGTGTTCTCTGAGGTTCGTAGTGTAGACTTTCTGAGGTGCTTAGAGTAGGCTTGCAAATAAGTAAAATTAGTATAAAGGGGCTTTTCACACTTGCTGTCCAGCATCTATACAGAAAAGTGTGGTTAATCCAGCCTGGGATTGGCTGTGATGAGGAGGGTTTCCCTAAGGGCCTGTCTCTGAGGTTCCAGTCAAAACACTATTCCTTGGGTACCAAAAATCCCACCACTGCTTGCTGTCTTCCTTCTGCAGGATAAGTCAGACGTCAGTCCCCTGCTATTCCTAGCACAAAGGGTGGATATTCATTCTCTAAACAGCCTCCCAACTCACCACTCTTGAGGCAGAAGCCCTCATTTTGACCCAAAGACCACTCAATTCATTCTTTGAAGTCACTCCTCTTTGATATCTGGCTGGAGATTTTCATACCAACAGAAGGCCAAAAGTATGTCATCAGTAACATTCTGTGCCCCTTATCTGCCTATATGCATACTTGCTTGAATAACTCCCTGATAATAATAGATGGTCAGAAGGACTGGGTAATTTTACAGATTTCTAAAGAATAGACCAAGTGCCTGACAATGGTAGGTGCTTCACTTACATTAGAGCCAAGAATGAACCTAACCAATTATAGCCTAGCTACCTCAGGAGCAGAACTCACTATGTCCGCCTAAGAGGTCTCTGTTCTGTTTACATGCAGGTCATGAATCCTCCTAAATTCAGGCCACAAACTCCTTCCCAAATGTGGAAACTCTTTCCTGAGATTTCAGAGCAGCATGGCCTAAGGCAAAGAACTTCATTACAGGGGAGAATACAGTCCACAGGGAAGAACAGAGCAATTGGCAACCTGCTCTATGAGACCAGACCTGAGGCAAACAGTCCTATGGTTCACCTTACTTGGTTTTCTAAACAACCAGGCAGGGTTCTCTTCTGAAAACCCTCCTTTCCACAGAGATGACTGATGTTCAGAGTGATACCCAGCTGTCCAAAACCAAATCAGGAGATGGTCATATCCCAGACCTTGGAGGTGGTACAAACCATTTACACAGCAGCTCCAGCATCTTCTTGGCACTGGCCTAATTTTGGCATGAATACAAAAATCCATGGAAATATGTGGTTTCCCTTTCTGTAGGCCAGGTGCAGATAATCTACAAGATCCTGCAGGATCAGTGCTGGGAAGATTTCAAATACACAGGACACATCCAATGATTAATCTATGGCATCTTCTCCCTAGGTTTGGGAATCCAAAAGGGATATTTAACACAGAAACAGTAGTCAGAGTATCAAGGGAAAACAGAACAAAAGATTTTTCCCTTCATATTCTCAGGGGACATAACACACCCACACATATACACACACCCACACACAAATATAGACATACACAATTCATGCACCAGCACACACACACACACACACACACACACACACACACACCACAAACACACCCAAACCCCTGTTTACTGTGAAGTTATCAAAATGGGAATCTGAGTGGTGGACTAGCCTCTACTCATTTGCAATGGCCTCTCCTGTCTCACCTCTGGTCTCCTTGGGAAAATCACCAGAGTTGTTGGAACCCAGCATTGATCCAGATATTCCACACTCAGGAAATGACCCTACTCATGGTTTTCCTAATACCTGAGCATCTATAGATCAGTAGGCAATGAGAACTCATGGCTCTGAACTTTCTGTCTCAACAAAAATGAGCAGAATAGGACTGTATCTGGACTGTGAGTGCCTAGATACTTGGTTCCAGGTTGTGTGTTCCATTGCCAAGGAAATGAGGTCACTTCCTTGGGAACTCTTTACCTGAGGCACTTTCACAGGTAAGATATTCAAAAATTCCCATGCAATGTAGGATGCTCTCATCTTCCCATGACATAAGAACAAGTGGACAAAGTTACACCAACATACACTGGATCAGGTCCCCAAACAGGTCTAGTGTAGCAAGCTCTCCTGGTTTAGGAGACAGAGCTTGGTTCAGACCCTTCCCCTCTTTCTGCCCATGTGTGTGGTCCTGAAGAAGTCAGTTTGCATTGCAGGGCCTTCATAGCTTCCCCACATCTCCAGGGATTATTCTAGCATCTGCTTTTAAAGTTGCCAGCAGATGTATGAGACCATACATAAATGTACTCCAGGGGAAAACCTAACACTAGAGTCATATTTTGCAATGCACAAACATACAGTTGAAAAAGGAGGAAGGTGAAGAACAGAGGATGACATGCAAATGTACTATGACATGTGTCCCACAGTGAAAGAGTAAGTGAGCTCCTCTCTTGGCCATGTTTCCACTCTGCACCAATGGAAGGTTTCAAAGGCTAATTTACAGAGATAGCCTCCCCATGATATAGATCTCAAAATGGTTCTTGTGTAATGTAGAATTGTCTAAATTTCTCTTCCCATTGTACACTGTGCTTATACTACAAGGGACCCCAAAATGCACAGTATTCTGGTGCCAAAGGTCTATAGCTCCCTACCCTTTTAGTGAATCTACATCAGCATCTGGTTTCAAAGAAACAGAAATCAGCAAGGGTCTTGAGATTTCACTTTGAAGGTGGAGTCATGAAAAGTCTTGTTTCTATCTGGTTCCATATACCTAGAGCATAAAGCACTGTTGGGATTCTAGAGCTTTGTAGAAAAATTTGGTGTGGCAGCTGGAAGATGCTGGGGGATACTTTGAAATGGCAAGGAGTTGGAATTTCTGTACTTCCATTTCTAAGTGCCTCATGTAGGTGAAAATATTTTGGTTATAAAATTCACTGATGCACATGTTATATCAAGAAGCAAGGATGGTGTTAATTGGCCACGAGTTTGCCCAATAGCATGGTAATAATCATAGGAGAGGACTTCATTTTCTCCATGTCTTTAGGGAAAGACTACATTGCTTCTCTCAGAGTAGCACCAAGCCACAACCTTTTGTTTTGTGTGTAGTTGAAGACAGAGTTTTTTCCTATACTTCCAACTAAAATTTGGAAAGAAGGCCCCATCAGTAAAAACAAAGAAGCAACTCAGAAGGCAACATGTTTAAATACCCAAGGATACTGGAGCAGAGAGGACAGACAAAATAATTTTGAGAACTGGAAAGGGAATAGGAGATCACTCCTTGCACAGGATACTTACTAACCAAATGCATCTTCACTCAGCTTCCTGTACTCACTGTTGAATGGAACACAAAGTGATATCTTTCCCTTCCCCTAAGGAACTTCAAGCATTAAGTAACCATTACAGAAGACTCATGACAATCTTCCTTGTGCACATGGAGCTAAGTTGTTGCTCATTACCTTCACACCATAGGTGAGAGACAGATGATAGTCAACTGGCCAGGAAAGACTTAAAAATCAACAAACATATGCACAATTGCTCCTGTGGGAAGGTTACCAGGATAGGGCATTTCTAGCTGCTTTTGTGTTCTTTTGAAATTTACTGGGGAATAACAAATGGGGATGAATCACTGGAATGAAGATCTGCACGTATGAATGATTCTGGTGTGATTCACACTGAGGTTCCAGTCAATTTGAAAAGAGAAAATGGTCCCTGTTTTTTAAATTGTAGAAGTCAAAGGTGTGGATATTTCTCTCCTCATTTCCTACGCCTACAGGCATTCATCCTATGGCAGTAAGTGATAGCATTTCCTATTCCACTAAGTTTCTTCAGGGAGGAAAAAGAGCCATGAATGAGTCATGGCATGCCTGATGAGACCTTTAAATAGGACAAAGTTCCATCAGTTTCCATGTCACTATAAACAACCATTAAGGTAACAAGGGCAACTGGTGATAATTTCTCTTTGCTGGTCACTTCTGGAAAATTGTCTCAAAATTGCTCTGTTGGAATCTTAACTCTGTAAAACAGGACAAAGAAGAAATCACAGAAAAGGGGAGATGACTTCTGGGTTCCAGCAGGGTTTAATTGAGCTGTAAACAGATTCACTGTCTTAACAAATAAATCCCATGAACAAGTATATCAATAAAGCCTACCCAAGTGTTAGTCCCTTTCCTCAAACACATCTTTCTACCAAGATCCTCAACATGGATCTGTACCGAGTCAGCCCAGTTCTGGCTTTCACATTCTAAAACACAGCACTGCGAGTTTCAATCACTAAAGCACCAAGATCTGAGGGCTGAACTATTCTCTTTCTAAACATAGCATCCAAGAAAAGGTGTCATGTGCCAAACTCTAAATAGAAAAATCAAGAATATATATTATTTTATTTTTGTCTTTTTTTTTTTTTTTGGAACCTGGGGTAGACCCCAGGGCTTTGTGAATGCAAGGTAGACACTTTGCCACTGAGCTATATCCCAGCCCTATATATTATTTAAAAACTACAATTTGCTCACAGCTAGACCCACCTAGACAAATTTAAACATTTTGAAATGGTATATGCATGACTACAGTTTTCTTACTGGAATCCAAATTAGGCAAATGCAATATTTAAAAGGAAGAGTATGGAACCCAGGACAGTCAATGATAGCCTGAGATCAGGACACCCTGTAAACACAGCCCAGAGACCTTGACTTCTAGTCTCAGGTCAGTGAGGGACATTTAAGCAGCACAGGCTCTATCTGCCCTTCCTCAGATCCTTGTATTGGCACCTTTGCAGTCAGGGCATGGTGATCCTGACACAGAGACCCTGGGACTTAGGAGCCACTTGACTGGTCTTAGGTGCAAGCCTGCAGCTCAGATCTGAAGGGCCAAATCACCAGTGGCAGGGATCCTTGTGTATGGTTGAGGAATGGTTCCATGCAGTTGCTTTATTGGTGATGGGATTCTCCCAGAGAAATGGGACAGAGTCCATGCCTTTTTACATGACTTGATCAGTTGCCTACTACACCATTTCAGTTATTGGGCATGTGTTGACCCTTTTGTTTATAATGGAACCTGCTGGGAATTTGCACCATGAACTCAAGGTGGTTCTCTGTCTTATCTCTCTGCTTGCTCCCAAGTGAGGCTCACTAGGAGCAGCCCTGGACTTGGAGGAAGTCTCTAACACCTGCAGGTGTTTCTCCTTCTCCTTCACATGCCCCCTCCACAGCCATCTCTGGCCCCATCCAGCCCAGGATTGCAGTGATGACTCAGAACTGAAGTAATGAGTGTTGTGGTAATTCTGTGGCATTGAAAATGGAGACCCATTTCGGCCATTTACTTGTGTCACAGGTGCTGCCAACATACTTGTAGTACCAGTTGACCATCATTTTCATTGTGAAGTACTTCATGAAGCATGGATGCAGGATATCCTGTGGGGTGTACAGTATGTTTAGAAGAGAGGTGGACCCTCATGTAGATGGCAGTAAAACACAGATCTCATAAATTAAAATGATAGGTAGTTTGGCATTGCAATTAGCATTGGTAAACTCTAAGAGTCATTACACCAAGAGCTGTAGGATTTGGGTCATCAGAACTTTCAAGCATTACTGGAAAGACACATGACAGCAACTTTTGAGATGATCTTCCAGTGCTTAAGACAAAACAAGTCTAATCTATGACCAGTGCCCCCATAATTTATCTGCACTTAGAAAATTGCTCTGAGAAAGCATGTCAAGCCAAACATGGTGCCATTATGGACATCAGAAATTTTGATGCTGATCAGATAAAATATCCAAATATCTTTCCATATATGAGTGCTCAAGAAACCCAGAATAAAAAAGAATGAACCACAAAGCTACAGAGACACAGATGCTTAGTACCTATTCTGCTGCAAGATGCAAAAACCCTGGCTGAAGAGACAACATGCTGTATGACCCACCTTTGTTGACATTCTAGAAAAGGCAAAATTGTGGTCCAAAGAGGAGGTACACAGGATGAGGCTCAGCAGTGTTCTGAGTGTAGGGGCATCTGTCCACATGGAGTTTTGAGGAAACACCCTCCCTGTGCTTGGTTGTGTTCAGAAACTCCTTGATCACTTCTTATACAGACATTTGTGGAGACTTAATCTTTTAGGCCTTATGGATATTAATTCATACTCCAGTTTCTTTCCCCAAGTTAGGTGGGTAATTGAAAGTTTTAAGATTATATTCAGGGCTTGGTTTTCCTCACAACCATCCTCAATTCTGATGCTGCCCTAGAGACCTGACAAGAGTCCTAATTAGAGCAAAGACCTTCTTATCACCCCAAATGTTCTCCAAGATACAGGGACCCCATGCAAGGAATCATGGTCAGCAATCTAATGCTAGCATTAAAGATGTACTTACTACCATTATTGCTTACTAAATATGAGGATTTGAAGAACTCTGCACCAGGAACAGGGGCTAAAGACAAAATTTGTTTGTTTATTTTTATTTTTTAGATCATGTAATCTGGAGCAACAAGAGTGTATTTCTCATAAAGGAAAAATAAATTAATTGCATGGCAGAAGCTATGACCCAGATTATGCAGTGTTGAAATGAGAAATTACAGATCAAACAAAGATAAACTCAGAGTGATCCTCAGCATAATGGACCAGAATCCAGGGACTGCATATCAGTATGTTATCATGTTTAACTTCATACATGCATGGATCATTCCACCTAAACACGGTTACAATTGAGTGGGGTATGTAGATGAGAACACACTTATATACATCTTTGCATTTTCAGTATTGTTTGAGGGTCAAGATGCAATGGGCATATTCAGCTGTCAGAAAAAAGATATTAATATCACTCTATAGATGCTCTAGTATGGGTTCCATAATAGAATTACAGTTCACAGGACAGCTGTTATATCAGTTTTGGATCCTGTAATATGGGTATTACATTATGATCAATAACTTAGGGAAGATATTATATTAGCTTGAGATGCTTTATCATTGATAATATTTTTGTATAAAGGACTACATGTTTAGCTATTATATACATTATGGTTGCTATAGCACACATCTTCCATCAATATCCAAGGTATATGGAAGCTATTATATTAAGATTAAATGCTGAACTATGGATAATGTACTAGTATTAAAACCTCAGGGAATTTATATAAGTTTTACCCACTGTAGTATGAGTATTACATCAGTATAAAAGGGCACAGGGTAGCTATCACATCAGTTTCTGATGTTTTAGTATAGATATCACATTAGTGTTGAAGGCCACAGATAAATATTTATGTCACATTTAGAAGCTCAAGTATGCATATTGCATTAGGATTAATGTCAATATGATAGTTAATGCACTAATTGTAATAGTATCTCATGAATATCTTATTAGTTTAATGGCTACAGTGAAGATATTTTATTAGCTTAAAGTTTTATATTATAAATATTATGCTGATATTAAATGCTACAGAGAACCTGTTTATTAGTTTTAGATATTATATTGAGTACTAAATAAGTATTAAAATTCACAAGGAAGCTTTTTATTGGTTTGGGATTTATGTAAATGATGTTATATAGTAAGATTAAAAGTCACAGGACATATATTTCATTGACTTTAGAAACCATAATATGGATGTCATTCACATTTAAATGTACATGGATCTAGTATATTAGTTTTAGATGCTAGGCTATGAATAACACATTAGATTTAAAGGATACAACTCAGCTTCTATACTCATAGTTGATACTATAGTTAGGATACCATATTTGAGTCCTCTGAATGGTTCTTATATCCATTTTTGATGTTGTAATAGGTGAATTACATTAATATTAAAAAACACATAACAGTTCTTTATACCCCTGTATGGATATGTCAGTTATATTCTGTTACATTTGGGGGCCATAGTAGGGATATTGTATTAATATCAAAGTCTACAGGGTAGCTAATATATATGTTTATATGTCCACTATGAATATTATAGTCATATTTAAGGGACAAGGGAATCTACTGCATTACTTTAACATGGTACAGTAAGAAGATTTCTTTATTATTAAAGACTACATAGTAGCAGTTACTTTTAAAGGGCACAAGTTTATCATATTCATATTAAGGGTCCCAGGACAGTTATTTTTAGGTTTAGATTTTATAGAATGGAAAGTATATTATTATAAATGATCAGAAGGCAGCAATTATAGCAGTTTTTGATGCTATATTATAAATACAACATTAGTATTGAAAGACCACAGGACCAGTTTCTATATTAGTTTAAGAGGTCACATTTTCCATATTATATAAATTTGAAAGGAATTAGGGAAACTATTAATTTTGGATGCAAAATGATTGATAATATGTTAGTATTAAAAGCCACAGGCATCTACTATAATGGTTATAAATGCTAATATATAGATATTATGTTACTAGGAAAGGCCACAGTGAATACTAAGGATATTATGAGAAATATAGTTTCTATGGTGTGGGCATCTTCTATGACCTTAGTACCCTGTATGACATGAGTAGCTCCAACAATCTGGGTAGCATGTATAGCATGATAAGGTGCCTTAGACTACACAACCATTAGCCTCCTTGACATGAACAGATTCTATGACCTATGCTGCTTCTATTACCTGTGTAGCATCTATGGCCTGAGAATGCTATATGACAACTGTAGACTGCATATTGTAAATAATATCCATGACCTACATAAATCTATGTCTTTTATATTTCCATGAATTGTGCCACATCTATGGCCAGACAGCCAATATGATGTACTTCACTTTCAATGCCTGAATATTCTAAAGAACTTCTGTAGTACCTATACCTTCAGGTACCATATGACCTGTGTAGCCACTGTGATGTGTATAAACTCTACAAAATGCATAGCTACTGTGTCCTCAGTAGCCTTTAAGAATTAAGGAGCCCCTGTTTCCCATGAAGCTTCAATAACTCAAGTGTATTTTATAACTTTTTTAGTGTATTTGATCTGAGTATCTCCAATGACCTACCTATTATCTATGACATTAATATCTTCTAATTTTTGCATACAATCTATGGCTTGTGTAGAGGTTTTGTTCTGAGTAATTTAAAAAACCTTAACATCCCCTTTGACCCACATAGCCTCTATGACCAGAATAACCTCTATGAACTGATCATCCTACAGGAATTGAGTAGCCTATGTGACCAACCCAACACCAATGACTTGTGTATTTGCAAAGACCTGCATAGCCTATATGACCTCATAGCATCTATGGCATAAGAAGTCTCCATGACTTATATAACCTTTATGGCCTAAGTAGCCTGAATGAACTGATCAACCCTAATACTTAGTAGCCAGTAGAACCTGTGTAGTTTTATGACTGAATGTCTTATATGAACTTCATAGCCATATGATCTATATTGTCTGCTTGTCCTCTATAGACTAGATAGACCTAAGACTTGCAAAACTCTATATTTCAGTAGCCACTAAGACCTACCTAGCCTCTATGACCAAATAGACACTTTGACCTATCTAGACTCCATGGCCAGTGTACACTTTATGGACTGAGTATCTTAAATTAATATAGTAGTCCCTTTGACCTGTGCAAACTATGTGATCTTTGTAGTCTCTATGACTGTTTTTATGGTTTAAATATGAGGGGTCACACAAAATGTCATGTGTGAGAAAATATAAGAATATTTAGAGATAAATTGATTGTGTTATGAAAGTCTTAACCCAATCTGTGTATTAGTCCCCATAGGGATTAACTGAATGATAACTATACAGTGGTAAGTAGGTGTAGCTGGAGAAGGTGGGTCATTGGGGTATATGTTTGGTTAGCTGAGCTTAGTCTCTTCTTCTTGAAATGATACATTGAGCCTCTTCTATCCACCACACTCTTCTGCCATGATATTCAGCCTCAACTCAAGAACTGAGGAATGAAACCTGATGTGTGTGAACTGAGACCTCAGAAACCATGAGCCCACAAATAAACTTTTCCATCTCTAATTGTCAGATCTTTTAATCACAGTAGAAAAAAAGCTGACTAAAAAACTGTAGCTTACATGTCCTGAATATCCTCTGCATATCCTTATGATCTACCCACTTAGTAGTCTAAATGACCTTAGTAATCAATATAAAATTCATAGTCTTGATGACCAGAGTAGCCTCTATGACCTGAGTATCTTCTATTATCAGTCCAGTATTTATGGCCTGAATAGTCTCTCTTTCCTGGGTCCCAAATATGACCTGAGTAGACTTTATTACAAGAGCAGCCTAAACCTCCTCCTCCATTACCTGAGTAACCTCTGTGGCCTGAGATGCCTGTGCAGCCTCTGTCATTTGCATCACCTCTATGTCTGATTACCCATTTTGACCTAAGTATAATCAATGACCTGCTTATTCTCTAGGATCTGAGTAGCCCCTATTATCTCTGTAGTCCCTAATGATTGAGTACCTTCCACTGCCCGTACACACCCTAGGACATAAGTGGAATAGGTGAACTGCTTAGCCTTTATTGACCTGTGAAACCACTGACTTTGATAACTCTAAACCTGAGTATAGTCTGTGGCCTGAAGAGCCTCTATCATTTATGTAGATTTTATGATCTTCATACCCCTTATGACCTGAGAAGCATCTAAACCTATGTAGCAACTGTAACCTGTGTCTGTTTTATATCATGTATAGTCAAAATAACCTTAGTGTCTTCTGTGACCTGCATAACCTTAATGGCCTGAGTAGCCTAAATTAACTTAATGTGTGCTCTGACCTCAGTAACCACTATTATCTTCACATTCTATATGGCCTGAGTAGCCTTGGTATACTGAATAATCTCTCAACTTTCATTTTGTTTATCACCTGAGTAGCTGTTAAAAGTGCAAGACCTTTATTTCCTGAGTAGCCTAAATGATCTTCTAAGTCTGTATGGTTTTAGTAACCTAAGTGATCTTAATAACCCCTATGATCTGCCTTGAATTTATGACCTGTATATCCTCCATCAACTTAGTAGTGTATATGACTATGACCTGAGAACTTCTCTTGTTTGCATACACCCTATGACCTTAGTAGCATCTGTGATCTCTGTAGTCTTTTTGTCATTTTTTGACTGAATCACATATATAGGCTCTAAGACCTGAATAGCCTGTATGAACTTTGCAGTTTCTGTAACTGGCATGGTCTTTATGGCTCCAGAAACCATTGTGCTCTGAGTATCCTCTAGGACCCATGTAGATTATAAGATCAAATAGTTACTATGACTTGTGTAGCAATTGTGGCCTAAAATGCCTTTCTCTCTCTCTCTCTCTTTTTTTTTCTTACTTATGTGAATTGAGTAGACAGTATGAACTGAGTGGACTCTGTGACCAGTATAACCTGTATGACCTTGAAGCCAGTAAACCTGCATAGGTTCTATAGTCTGGAGAGTCAAGCATCTCTATAGCCTCTATGACCTAATTAGCCTCTATGGTTTTCAAACCACTATGACCTCTGTCACCTTTTGATTTGAGTAGCCTAAATGATTTCTGTATTCTCTGATCTCAGTAGCCACTATGACCTATGTAACCTTTGTGGTCAGAATAGACACTCTGTGTTGTGTGGCCTAAATAGTGTTAGTAGTCTCTATGATCTGTGACTTCTGTGGTTCAAGTAGCCTAAGTAACCTTAGTATTTTTTAAGGCTTGTGAAGACTCAATGACTTAACTCTCCAATCTGTTGATTCTCTGATATTAGTAGCTCATATGACCTGTGAAGCTTTTATTCCCTGGGTATCTCCTGTGACCTGGGATAGCATTTAATACCTTCATAGCGTAAATTACTTCCATAGTCCCTATAACCTCAGTAGTCACTAATACTTTCACTGCCAATATGGATTAATCAGCCTCTCTGAACTGTGTAGCCTCTGTGGAATGTATATCCTATATCATCTAAAGAGTCTGCATGACCAATTTAGTCTTTACAATCAAAGGAGCCTGTGTTTCCTGCCTAGCCTGTATGGCTTTATTAGTTTAAATGGCCTTAGTAATTCCAATGAGCATGTAAACTCTATAAACTGTGTATTATCTACATCCTGAGTAGGCTCTATGTCCTGTCTAGACTCTAAGACCTGAGTAGCCTCTGTGACCTTTCTGGTCTCTATAAATCTCATAGACATTATCATCTCCATATGCTGTATGGCCTAGGTTACTTGATGACCTAGAAAGACACTATGCCCACTAACTCCATAGCTTGAGTAGCCTCTATTGACCTGTGTATGCTTTATGTCCTAAGTAACCCAAATAATTTTAGTACCCACTCTGACAATTGAAATCTCCATTATCAGCATAGCTTTTATTTCTTTTATTACCTCTGTGACCTCTCCAAATTTTATGGACTCAAAAGCCTAAATAAATTTAGTAGCTCTGAAGTTCTGCATAGACTCTATGGCATAAATTGCCTCTATGACATGAATTACCTGTATTTTGTGCAAAACCTCTATGCCATGATAAGTCTTTATGGTCTCTTTAGTTTTTATGACCTGCATAGCATCTAAGCCCTGAAGAGCCTCAATCATCTGTGCAATCTCTATAACCTACATAAACTTAATGGCCTGAGTAGTCTAAATGATCACAGTGTCTTATCTGACCTCTGTAGCTACTACTCGCTTTGTAATTACTATGGTCTTAGTAGCCTCTATGCCCTGTGTAACCTCTTTGACCTTTGTATCATATGTTACCTTAGTAAACTTTATGTCCTGACTAGTCTTTATAACTGGAGTAGCCTAAATTATCTCCCTCACCTGTGTGTGCTTATTACCATTAATGACTTAGTAGCCCCTATACCTGCATAGTTATTAAGATCTGTGTAACTTCATTGAGGGCTCACAGATTCAGAGATCTTAGCCCATAGAAGGGTATCTCCATTCCTCGGGATCAAGGTGAAACTGAACATCATGGCAGGAGAGAGTGGTGGAGGGGAACAGCTCCCATCATCAGGAAGCAGAGAGAGAGAAAGTGGGGATCTCCACTCTCCAGATACAAATATATATACTCCATAGCCACGCCCCCAATGAACCACTCCCCCAGCCACACCCTACATGCTTCCAGTGACCACTCAGTTAATCCCATCTGGGATTTATTCACTGATAGGGTTAAGACTCCCACAACCCAATAATTTCTCCTCTGAACCTCTTGCACTGTCTCACATGAGAGCTTTTGGGGGACACCTCACATCCAAACCATACCACCCTCTTTGACTTATGTATCCTCTATGATGAGTTTAGCCTCTGTGACCTACAAAACCTGTATTTCCAGAGTAGCCCAATTATATGCAGAGCCTCTATGGCAAGTATAACCTTTATGACCTGTTAGCCTTTATCAAATACAGAGGTATTATGGCATGAGTAGTCTCAAGTATCTGCATATTCCCTATGACCTGTGCATTACCTGTATACTGAATAGCTTCTATGATCTGAGTATCTTCTCTGGCCTGTGTAGTCTCTAAGAACCAAGAAGAGTTTATGACCTGGGTTTCTTCTAGAACCTGTGTAGCCTCTGTGTCCTTTGAAGACTCTTATGGCCTGAGTAGATTCTATAGCCTTCATAGCATCTATTTCATAAGTAGAAATTTTTATGCCTACTCTGTATGACCTTGTTACTGTATATCCTCTGTGACCTGCATGTCTTTTATAACCTGAGTAGCCTAAATGATATTCCTAGCCTGTAGGGCTTTATTAGACTAAATTCACTTAACAGTCCCTATGATTTTGAAACTTGTATGACCTGCATTTCCTCTATGACCTGAAAATCCTCCAATATCTGCATAGCATCTATGATGAAAATAACCTCTATGACATTGTGCAGCTTCTGTGATATCTCTAGACTCTATGTCCTGTATAGCCTTGAAGACCTGAATAGACAGTAAGACCTGGGTAGGATCAAAAAGCTCAGTGACCTCTATGGATAGTATAGCCCTTATTTTGCAGATACTTTTTCCTGCATGGACTCCATGACCTTCATAGACTTTATGGCTAACATTGCTTACTCTTTGATCACATTTTTTTTCTGTACATTCTGTGTAGCCTTCATAGTTTCTGTGTCCTGAGTAATGTGTATAAAGTGTATATTCTTGTGTGCTGAGTGGTCTAACTCAACTAATTAAAACCTGTTATCTGCATACCCTCAAAGGATGGAGTAGCCTCTATGTCATGAAAGGCCTCTTTGACCTGTGCAGATTCTAGACCTATCTATATCTGTGTCCTGAATTACCCATATTACCAGCCTACACTCTATTAACTGAGTAACCCAAGTATTCTGCATATGTTCAATGGACTAAGAAGACTTTTACACTTGTGTAACCGGTATGAGCTGTCTAACTTCTATGACCCAAATAGCTATTATGATCAGATTATCTTCCATGACCTCTATATGGTCTATGACCTAAGTAGCCCTTATGACCTGTATAAACCTCATGACTTGAGTAGCATCTATGCCTGGGTAGCCTCTGTGACCTGAGTAGACTGAGTAGGCTCTGTCACCAGCTTAAACTCTCTAGGACTTTTTAAATTCTCTATGACCTATGTAGCTCCTATGTCCTAAGAAACCTCTGTGACCTATGTAGCTTGTATGACCTGAGTAGCCTCTATGACCAGAAGGCATCCTTGGGCTGAATAGCACCATGATCTGAGTAATCTTTTGTAACTGAGTAGCCATAACTTCTATGACCTGCATAGCATATGTGGCTTGCACAACTTCTATTTCTGGAGTAGTCTGTCTGGTGTTAGTAGCCTCTATTTTCTGTATAACATGTATGAACTGAATGTCTTCCACAATTTTCATATATTCTATGACTTAAGTGGTTTATCTGGCATGCATGGCTCCTATAAATTATGTAGCATCTATGGGCTGAGAAGAATCTTATGCCTGTGTACCCTCTATGTGCTGAGTAGCCCCTATGACCAGTATAACCACAATCATCTCATGCCTCTAAAACTTGTATGGAATGTGTAGCATCTATGACCAGTATAACATCTAGGACCTGTATTTCTTCCATGACCCACACAGCTGTTATGCCCTGGCAGCTATCATTACCTATATCACCTTTGGGTGGAATAGCCTCTATGACTGGCATAGCATCTGTGACTCCTGATGTTTCTATGGCACAAGTTCAGCAAAGTCCTTATTGCCTACATATTCTCCAAGACATCCAATTCCACAATGGTCAAAGTAACCTCTTTAACCTGTGTAACATCTATAAACTATGTGTCTTAAATGGCCTGCATAGACATTATGACCTGTGCAATGTCTAGGATATATGTATCTCTATGCCCTGTTTAGCCTCTTTGTTGTATGTGCTCTCTATGGCCTTAGAGCTAGGGCCATAGTTTCTATGCCCTGAATAGCCTACATGGCCTTGACCTCTATGAACTACTTAGCCATAGTGGCTGGGTGGCCTCTCTGAGCAGGGTAGCCTTCATGATCTTTGTAACCTGCCTATCTGCAATGACCTGCATATCCTCTATGATCTGTGTAACCATTGTGACTTTCATAGCATCTATGCCTGAGTAACCTGTAGGATATGAATAGTCCATATAGCCTGCTGTTAATCTATGGTCTTATTAGCCTCTATGGACTGTACAGCCTCTATGAATCTCATAGCCTTGGTCTCATGGTCTAAAATTTTCAATTACTTCAGTATCCACTATGAATTATCAGATTTTATGCCCTGAGTATTCTCTGGGAACTGTGTGGCCTCATAACCTTAGTACTCTCTATGACCTGCATAGACTTTATATCCTGTGTCACCTGTTATGACCATGGAAGGTACTATGTCCTCTGTACCCTAGATGAACTGAGTAGTCCAAATGACTTCTTAGCCTCTATGACCTTAGTAGACTAAATGACCTTAGTGTATTCTATGACCTCAGTAGCCTCTGTGATCCACAGAGCCTATGTGCTTGAGTAGCCCCATGAACAGTATAGCCTTTATGACCTATGTAACCTTTATTGTTTGAGTACCCTAAATGACCTGCAAGTCTCTATGACTTTATTGGCCTATATGAACTTAGTCTCTATTAACTGACTTGCTTCTAGTAACCATAAAAAATTCTGTGTCAAAAAAGCCTGTATGTCCTCTGTAGCTCTATGGGATTAGTAGATTATTAATCTCTGTATCATCTTTGGCTTATAAATTCTTTTTGACTATGAAGATACTTACGGCCAGTATATTCTCTATGGTCTGTGTAGCTTCACTTCAATAGTATCACTTCTATTGTCCATGTTCCTTCTGTGACCTGAGTAGACTCTATAAATTGTGCAACCTCTATGACCTGCATAGAATCTATGGAATGAATAAATTCTATTTCCTGCACAGCCTCTATGACCTGTGTATTTCTTATAACCTGTGTTGCCTATTTGGCATCAGTATTCTCTAGATAAACAGTATCCACTATGACCTTTGAAGTCTATGGCCTGTATAGTCACCGTGAACTGCATAGACTCTATAAACTATGTAGTCTTTATGGCCTGAGTATTCTCCATGGTCTGCAGAGTCTCTATTAACTGCATAATCTCTATGGTCTGATTAGACTTAAGTACCTATGTAGCCTCTTTGACTTGAATAATCTTATGTACTAAGCACTCTGTATGGCTAGAGTAGCCTTCATAATCTTCAAAACCTCTGTGAATTCTCATATCTCTGTGACCAAAGTGGGTTCTATGCCCTTGAGTAGCCTACATAGTTTGAGTACCATCTTTGGACTGTATAACCCTTTAGACCAGAGTTGGTTCCGTAAACTATGTAGCCACTGTAACCTGCCTCCCTTCTATCAGCTAAGTAGCATCTATAACCTGTATAAGTTTTGTGACATAGTAGCTTTTAACAAGCATACACTCAATTACCTGTGATATCATGATGACCTGAGAAAACTAAATGTAGGATAATGGCCTTAGTAGCTTGAATGACCTTTATATCCATATGATTTTTGTAACCCCTCTGAACTGCATAGCCTCTATGTTATTGTAGCCTCTATGACCCAGATATCATTTTTGACCTGAGCAGCCTTTTATGGTTGACACAACCTTTATGACCTAAGTAGTCTCTTTGACCAGTAAACCCTCTATGATCCTTGCAGCCTTTGTGACCTAAAAAGATTCTAGGTCCTGAATAGCCTTTATGGCCTACATGCCCTCTATGGCTTGAGTAGCCTCTGTGTCCTGCATAACCTCTTTGACCTAAGTATCCTCCATGACCTATGAAACCTCTATGACCTTATTAGCCCCTAAGACCTGTGTAGTACATATCACTTAAATAATCTCTATTGTCTGCTTACACTCTATACCTGACTAGCATTTTGGAACTGAGTAGTCTCTCTCAGTAACACAATCTCTCTGACCTGTGTAGCCTGTATGACCTGCATCTTTTTTATGGCCTGGATTTCCTTAATTACCAGTGTACTCTATGGTCTTAGTAATTTCTATGCCCTATCTGTGACTTATGTATTCTCCATGACATTTATATCATTTATAAATTATGTAGCCTACATGTCCTGAATAATTCCTATAACTTGTGTAGAATTTATCACCTAAAAAAACCTCTATTTTTTACTTAAACCTCTAAACTGATCATATAGCTTGAACTGAGTCAATCTGCAGCCAATATAACCTCTTTACTTAGAAGCATCTAACATCTGCATATACTCTATGGCCAATGTAACATCTACAACCTGTGTAGTATCCAGGACATGTGTATGACTCATGACATGCATAGCCTGTATGGTGTACACAGCCACTAAAACCTGTGTTCCCTTATGGCCTGATTAGCCTAAATGACCTTTATAGTTTCTATGATCTCAGGAACCACTATGACCCATGGTGCCCCTATGATCTGCACAGCCTTTATTACCTGTGAAGCTTCTGTGTCCTGAGTGACACAGAGATTTATGTAGCTTATATAACCTGAATAATCTAAATGAACCCTATGACCTTCAAAGTCTCTAAATTTTCAATAGTCTAACACCAGATTAACCTGTATGACCTTCATAATCTATGACCTGAGTACATTCTATGATGTGTGCATTATTTATGCCCTGAATATGAAAATTCTATAACTTTCATAGGTTATTTGGACTAAAAAGTATAAATGAGCTTAGTAACTGATATGATTTGTGTTTTCTTTGTGTCCTGAGTTGCTTCTGTGACATGAATATCCTTTATGAAGTGAATATTCTCTATGTCCAGCATCATCACTATGGCATATGTAGCCTGAATGACCTGAGTAGCCTTTGTGAACTGTATCACCTCTATGACCTGGGTATTCTCTACAGCATGCATAGCCTCTATTGCCTGCATGTCTTTATATACTGAGTAGCCTAGTAGACCTGAATAACCTCTATGGACTTAGTGGTCTAAATGACCTTAGTATGCCCTATAATATGTATAGTCACTATGAACTGCATAACCTCTATAATTTGCACAGGGCCTCTGGCTTGCATATACTCTCTGACTTGTGCTACTTTTATGGCCTTAGTACCCCAAATTATCATAAAGCTCATATGCCCTGTGCTGTTTCTGTAGCCAGAATAGCTTCTATGACTTGTATAGCCTTAATGACCTGTGTATCTTCTATGGTCTAAACAATCTCTATGACCTCCATAACCTTATGAGCTGAGAAACATAAATGACCTCAATAGGCACTATGCACCTTGTAGCATCCATGAATCATGTAGCCTCCTTGACCTGCATAGGACTTATATGCACAGTAACCTACCTGGCCTGAGTAATGTCTAGGTCCTCTGTGAGTTGCATACCTCTTTGACCTTCATAGACTCTATGATCTCTGTAGACTCAATTTTACTGCTTACTCTCTGACCTAGGTACTTCTTCAACCCTCATAACCTCTGATTTATGCAGCCACTATTGTCTGTGTAGCCTCTATCACCAATGTAACCACAATTACATTCAGAGCCTTTATAATCTGTGAAGCCCCTGCACCTGCATTGTCTCTAAGACCTGAGTTGTCATTATAATCTCAAAAGTTTTTATAACCTGCAAGATTTTTATGATCTGTATAATATTATCCATAATATGTATGTTTTTCATGACCTACCATAGACACCCTGTCCTGCATATCCTGTCTAGTCTAAGTAGCCTAAATGAACTGAGTAACCCATATGACCTGTGTAGTATTAATAGTCTGAATGGCCTGTATGGGTTGAGAAGCCCTTATGAACTGTGTAAACTCTAGGACCTGAGCAGCCTCAAAAAATTGAGAAGACTTTTATGGCCTGCATAAGCTCTACAGTATGAGTAACCTCTATGACTTTATATCATTTATAACCCATGAGGCATCTATTACATATGTAATCCTGACAGCCTTTATGACCTCCACAGGCTTATGCCCTATGTAAAATATGGAATTAGTAGCCCCTAAGGACTTGGTAGGCTCTATGACCTGAACAGCCATTGTAATCTGGGTATTCTCTGTGATCTGCATAACCCCTATTACCTAAGTAACCTGTATGAATTGAATATTTTCTGTGTTCTGAAGCCTCTGGTCCTCCATATCTTGATGACCTGAATTGCTTTTATTAACTGACTAACCTCTATGTTCAATATAGTTTCTATGACTTGAGTATCCCCTATGACCAGCATAACTTTGAGGACATGAACAACCCCTAAGAACTGTGTGAGTTTTATTATGTGAACAGCATAATAAAATTTCAGAAAGGAAAGAACATTATCTCTATGGTGTGTGTATGGCTTGGCCCCAGGATATGAGTTGGATATTAATTAAACAAGCTCACAGCCCTTCTCCCAGGCAGAGATTTCATTCATCCATCTTCTTGACTAATATTATAGTATTGAAATTACCCTTCCTGGACAGTATTACAAGGATATGAATTGGTCACACCTTGGTAGCCAGGAACCACAGCAAGGGTATTCATCTGTAATAACACTAGGAGAAGCTAGCAAAACAGGAAAGTTATCACTAAAGAAGTAGGAGATCGGGCTGGGGATAGCTCAGTTGGTAGAGTGCTTGCCTTGCAAGCAAAAGGCCCTGGGTTCAATCCCCAACACTGCAAAAAAAAAAAAAAAAAAAAAAAAGAAGTAGGAGATCACCAGGATTACAGTTGTCAGACATAAGCTGCCAGGTATAATTCAAGGCAGGACGGAGGGGAAAAAAATCTGATGAATGAGATTTCTGAATCTGCTTTACTCAGGGAATTGACATGATCTTGTTCCAGAAAGAAAATATTATATAAAGTATCCAGGCTTGTGTCCCAAGTTCCCACAATTCTGAGGGCTATCCTCTACCACATTTAGAGCACTGCAAGTTCCCAAGGTTAGACAAATGACTGGATAGATTTGTCCCACCCAGGGAACCAATGATGGCACTAATGGAATTGCCTCTCTGGAACACTGGTAGTAGGGAAGCTAAAGGTTTCATCAGAGTTAGGGGACAACCAGGATGCAAAATTGCAAAATACAGGTAGCTTAGCATTCATCAACTTAGTTTTCAACAGGTACAAATTTAGGACATGGGGCTTACTCTTTCTTGGTCAAGCTGAGGAAGAGGTGGATTGATTCTTGCTGGGATGTCATGTAATCAATGAAGGATAAGTGAGGTAGGCTGAAATAAAATGTTATAGCACATAATAAAGGAGACTAATGAAATTAAAATGCCAGTGGTAGATATCCTGAGACCATTACTTTTCAAACAAGGGAGCATAAAATTTCCAGAAGGTGGAAAAAATTTTATCATTGGGAGCAAGTTCCTTGGCACCAGGTTGGAGTCAGTATTTTAGGTTCACAGGCAGAGTGCTACTCCCATTGTTGAGTATTTGAATGACAAATTTGGAGGTTTTTGGAGACTCCTTAGTGACCTGTTTGGCCTCTGTTACCGAAGTATCCTCTATGACCTGAGAAGCATCTATGACATGAAAGAAAGAAATTAAATGTATACAAATAGGTAAAGAAGAACTCAAACTATCACTATTTGCCAATGATATGGTTCAACACTTGGAAGATCCAAAAACTTCCACCAAAAATCTTTTAGAACTAATAAATAAATTCAGCAAATCAGCAGAATATAAAATCAATACCCATAATTCAAATGCATTCCTATACATCAGTAATGAATCCACTGAAAGAGAAATAACAGCACACTGTTCATAATCATCTCAAAAAATAAAATACTTGGGAATCAATATGACAAAAGTGGTGAAAAATCTCTACAGTGAAAACTACAGAACACCAAAAATAAAGAAATTGAAGATCTTAGAAGATGGAAAGACCTCACTTGCTCCTAGATAGGCAGAATTTATTTGATCTTTTCATGTTAATCCCATAATTTTTGAAAATTCTGTTCAAGGATTTTTACCATGTTTTCAGTGTGGTCAACTTTATTTTCAACATTAAATACTTTGTCTTCATTGTCTGAAGTTCTGTCTTCCAAATGGTCTAGACTGTGGGTGATATTTTCCATTGAATTTATAATTGACTAATTTATAATTGATAGATTCCTTCATTTTGAGAATTTCTTCTTTTTCACAAACTCTAACTCTTTATTGATCTTTCACTTCCTCTATTTCTCTTTGTTTTAACTCTGTATACCATCCTTTACTTTGCAGATCAAATTGACTATGGACATTCTAAACTTCTTGGACACTTATTCTATTGTGTTGTCAGTGGCTTCTATTATTGGGGCATCTTGGTATGTTTGTGGTGTTTTGTCCCCTTATTTTTTCATGTTGTTACCCCAGTTTCAGCCAAACCTGTAGGCACCCTGGCACCAAACCTTCAGGTCTTGGCTGGTGCCCCCAGACAGGGGCAGTGTGCTCCCAAATGGAGTGGCATCAAACCATTGGCACGCCAAACAAACCCAGACTCTGGCCGGTATCTCAAAATGGGTGTGGCCATGTAAAACCAAACCTGGAGTGTCTCTGGCAGCAGATTTCTCAACAGTGGTGGACGTGGTAGTAGCAGGAATCGGTGACAGCAGCCAGGGGATCAGCAGCAACTGCAGACATCAGTGGTGTTGGCAGCAGTGGAGAGAGGAGACCTCCAGGTGACTTCCTGGGAGTAGCAGTGGCTTTGGTGAGAGCAGTGTCAGTGGTAGCAGGAGCAGCAGCAGCAGCAGCAGTGTAGATGGAAGCCAGGCATCTGAGGAATCCATGAGGGCAACAGTGACCTCTGGGCCATGTCGACTTTGACAATGTCAACATCAGCAGCAACACCCAGAGAAAAGACCCCCAGGCATCTGAGGCAGTGGCTTCAGGGGCAGCTGTGCCCCAAGAGAAAGCTTCAGGGAAATGACAGCAGTGCTCAACAAAAAAGTGCCTGAGCACTATTGCCCTTCAGTCTGATTGGAGGAGTTTGGGGTTATAATCTATGCAATTGCCTAATTTTAAAATTGTAGCAGCAAAAGGGAATGGTCATAATTAAAATGCCTACAATTGTAGCCAATTAAGGCTATATTCTGAAAGAGGATCACCAGACTTTTCATTTCTCACAGTGATGCCTATGGCATGCATAAATTCTGTTACCTATATGGCCTGTATGATGTGCATCTAGTCTGTGTCCCATCCTTGTCCGTGCATAGCCTCTAGAAACTGAGTAGTTTAAAAGACATTAGCATCTTGAACTTATGTAGCCTCTATGATCATCATACCCACAGTATCCTGAGTAGCAGAAATGACCATATTATCCCTGATGTACTATGTAGTGTGTATAAATTGAGTAGCTTAAATAAACATATTAGCCCTTATGACTTGTGTAGCCTCCTGTGGCCTGATTATATTGTATGACTTACATGATCTTTATGACTTGCATAATATCTATGACTTGAGTAGCCCAACTGTCTTCATACCACTATGGACTACTTACCCTCTGTGTCTTTCATAGTCTCTATTCCCTGTGCACCTCTATGTCCTGATTTAACAAAGTGATCCAAGTAGCCTTCATTACATGTATATATCCTATGATTTTTAAAGCCTCCATGACCTCTGGAATCTCTTTGTCCTGAGTTGTGTCTGTGACCCATGTAGCCTCTATGATCATTGTAGTCCATATGTCCTCCATAACCTTTTTCATTGAAGAGTTGCTATGCCCCAGATAGCCTCTGTGACACAAGTGCAGTCTATGACCAACTCAGTCTTTATTACTTGCAAATCCTTTCTCACCTTCATTGTGAAATGACCTTAGTAGTCTCCATGACCTTTATAAAGTGAGTAGTCACTATGACCATTGTAAGTAACCATTATGACCTCAGTAAACTATGATTCTGTACCCTCTAGAGCCAGTGGAGCTTGTTACTGAAAGTTTGGTTCTTGTTCCTAGTGCCTAGTCAATAAAGATAATAGAGTTTTTTGTTGTTGTTTTTGTTTTTTTTGGCAGTGCTGGGGATTGAACCCAGGACCCTGTGCTTGCAAGGCAAAGCACTTTACCAACTGAGCTATCTCACCAGCCCCAAGATAAGAGAGTTTTGAAAGAAGAAAAAATAAGGTTTATTGCTTTACATGCAATGGAGTAACATAGAGAACTCCTGTCTCAAATGCTGTGAATCTGCCTATCAGGGAGAAAAGAGGGTTTTTAAAGGAGCTATTTATTTAAAGGCTACAATACAGGTCTTTCCTATAGGCTATTGTGATTCACTTGCTAGTTTAGGGACAAGCCATTCTTTCGATCTTCTTGTGCCATCCCTGAAATCTGAATTACTTGGCTCCTCTGTTGGTTATGTGCTCAAATACAGATAACTTGGCCTCGAACAAGGAAAAGGTAATCTTGTTCTTCCACTCAGGTTAGGAAGGAGAAGAGTTTGAAAAGGTAAAGAAAAACGTGTCCATTTTAAAATAAGCCTCAGTGGCAGTGCAGAAAGGCTATATTAAAATCATTTGTTGGACCACTGTTACTTAATGATCTAAGTGACTTAGCAGCCCAAATGACTTGAGCATTCTGTGTGATTGGTGTGACTTGAGTAATCTCTACAGCTTGAGTAGATTAAATGACCCCAAATATACCTTTCTATATTTTCAATGAAAATTTTTTCTATATTGTTTTTCATATGTAATTCTTCAGTCCATTTTGAATTGATTGTTGCATATGTTATAGAGAGGTAACTATTTTTAAATGGATTTGTATTTTTATATGAATTATCAGTTGTGATGTGGTCTTGTTTGGTAATAAGGTGAGTCAGCAAGGTCTTCACTTTAACTCATGGTTTACTGTGAAAGACAACTAATAATCACCCACCTGTTATTCCTGCCCATTTCCACATGTAAGGCAATGAACAACTTCATTTCCAGGATAGTTGGGTGATAAAGATAGGACATAGGTGTTTGGACCTTCTCTTATTGGGGCATTTCATTTACACTAACTTCATAAAGTTTTCATGCTTTTTTTCTTTGCTAGCATAGGAGACAGATTTGACAGGATGCACTCTGTTCTCTGAGGTTTCATTAGAACTCATTTGTAAAGCATTTACATATCCTGGGGAGTGGGGTGAGTGGTGGGGTGTGGTGGAGGGCAGTTATGACTGCCAGTCCAATTCTTTATTGTTTTTGGCTTCTTTATTATTTCAAAAGTACTTTAATTCCATTTTAATAATATTCAACATATATTGGTTAGTCTCTACTATTCCTGTTTATTTTTCTATAAAATGATCAATTTCATCTAATTTTTCAAGCTTGTTAGCATAATGTTATTTGTTGCATCCTAATTTAAAAAAAATCTCAACTGTATTTGTGGATTTCTATTTCTCTATTTCCTGCTAATGTTCATGCCTTTTCTGTCCCCATTTAAAAGTCAATGTAGCTATTGGCCCGTTAATATGTTTTGATTAAAATGACAGCTTTTAAATATTCTTTCTCCTTCATCTTGGTTTTTACTTATAACTTCATATTTTCACTAATGGTACCTTTATGTTTTTTCTTTACTTTTTTTGCCATGTTGTGATGGTGCCCAGGACATCACACATGCTAGATAAGTGCATTACCACTGAGATACATCCCCAACACTGTACATTATATTTGTCAGTATATTTCATAATTTTTGTGCTCTTATTTCTCTCTTTTCATGCCTTTCTTCTGGATTCACTTCCTTTTGAGAGTGAGCACGTACCAATAATAAACTGTTTTTGTTGTTTATCTGAAAACATCTGTTACTCTGATTTGGTCTTTACTGCTGAGGAGTATTGTAAAGGTAGGAATAGAATCCCAGAAAAGGTGTTTTTTTCCTCCTTCTTGGGACAGCATCTCTTTATGTTCCCCAAGTTGACCTTGAACTCCTGGGCTCAAGTAATCATCCTACCTCAAATTCCCAAGTAGCTGGGATTTCAGGCACCAGGTATAAAAAAGGCAAATTAAGAAACATTTCTTTATTGTGCATCCCACATTTACTAACCACATATTGTGTGGTTATTTGAAAAAATGCTCATCCTCCTCTGACGCTATCCAGCGGAGTCAATTTGGCACGGGGGACAAAAGAGTAGCGAGGCTCTTGAATTTGGAATGGTTTATTGATGAATCAGGAAACCCAGGAACTGGAATGTCAAACCTGGAACCTCCAACCTTGAACCTGGGGTCTCGAACCTCAAACCCCAGTGCTCAAGGAGAGCCAGCTTATATCCCCTCCAGGAGGTGAAGGGTAGGGCTGATGCCAATTATGCAAAGATTAGGTGAGGAGCTAGCTGCCCAATCATGGTAAAGGTCAAAATGAGCAGGCATGATCAGGAGCACTCGGGAACACCTGTGCACATGTTGTGTGCATGGACTTAATTGGATATGACCAATGACAAATGACCTGGGTGTGCTTATGTTAATCAACCTCCTCACCGCCGATGTGATCAAAGCAACCTCTGGCTGGCTGCCAGGCACCATCCCGGTGCAGTCCGCATGACATAGCCCCCAACATCTCCCCCTTCCTTATATGAAATGAAAAGGAAGCTGGCAGGGATTGTGTCTGTCTTAGGTCCTGGGAATCAACATCCTTTCCTTACCCATCCTCAAAGAATACCAAAGCAGGGTTGGCCCTTCTGTCTTAGTTTGGTACAGCATTTTCCTGTGGTTACCCGTCTTTGACTACCGATCCAGCATACTAAGCCATATACTGGGAGATTGTCCCACTTCAAGGATGGCCATGGCCTATTTTATGATCACATTATGAGCCTGTTGACTGACTTTGAGGTGTTTGTAGATGTAGAATACAATCAACACAAGCATACCCAAGCTTATTAGTGTGGGACTTAAGAGTCCCCCAAATTTGGTGCCAAATTGTGTAGTTATTCTAATGCTCCTGTGATAAGCCCTCCTGGTTTGACCTCCACCTTAGTGGCGTTCATGGTGAGGATCTGCCATCGAAGCCTTGTTACCAGCTCGTCGAATCCATCCATCCATTGTTGTGCGATCTGTGAAAATAACTGTCTAGAGAAGTTCTCATTAGAAGTCACAAAAAGGAAAGGGAGAGCTAGGCACACAGGAGTATATGAAAAAGTAATTTTTTCACTCTCTGTACATATTTCAGTATTAACTCCATTAACCTTTTGATCAGTGCACTTTCCTTTACTTATAGACCCTCCTTTTACAAAAGCCAGGGGGCTTATATCCGTACATGCCTTAGGCCCGCATAAGGACCAAATGGATATTATTAATAGCTTTGGGCATGTAACCAGTGACATTTGTATTGGAGTTGTTTTCTTTATTTCAGGTAATATCTGCCAAAGTATGATCGATCAACTGCACACAAGGTGTGCCACTGCCAAAGTCGAGGCATAATGCATTATTTAGTGATAAAATCAGGGTAAACTTGGAGTCCAATGGTGGTGTGTACCTAAGGGTAACTTGCCCAGTAGATTCATTAGTGTAAAAGAACTGAGGAAAGACTGCACCACCTTGAGAGACTGGAACCAGTCAAGGCAATACCCTGACTATTGTCCAGAACTGTTCACCCTGGACGAAACTCACTACCATCATCAGTGGCAGGATACCCAGAGGGCTCGGCTGCATCTTGATGAACCATCTTAACTGCTTGGACTAGCCTTTCTGGAATCCAAATTGGCATTTTTTCTTCCTGTGGAAATAAACACACATGTCCTCTTCCCCAAATCAAGACCTGGGGAAGGTCCTTTCCATTCTCCTGTTACAACATCTTTCCATAAAGCTTGTGGCTTTATGTCAGTGTCAACTGCAGCATGTCAATCCGCTGCTGATTTTCCTGATTTATCCAAATTCAAAAAATTTAAGGCAAAAAGGGCTATGGATAATCTGTTCTTAGGTGGATATGACTCCCCTATTCCCCCTTTTTGTTTTATTAAAAAGGTCTTGATAGTTAGATGAGCTCTTTCTATAATTCCTTGTCCCTGGGGGTTATAAGGAATACCTGTGACATGATATATACCAAATGTAGAACAAAACTGTTTAAAGGTTAAGGATGTATAGCCTGGACCATTGTCTGTTTTTATTGTTTTTGGAACGCCCAGAATAGAAAAGGTATATAGGCAGTGATTTATAATATCTTTTGTTTATTCACCTGACTGTAAGGAGGCCATAATAAATCCTGAATAAGTATCTATGGACACATGCATGTATCTAATCTTTCCAAATTCTGGGATATGAGTAACATCCATTTGCCATATATGGTTGGCTTGTAATCCTCTAGGGTTAACACCATTTTGAGGTACTGGGAGATAAGTGACACATGTTGACAATTTTTGACAATAGTTCTAGTTTGTTCTTTAGTCAATTTAAAACATTTTTGAAGAGTGTTAGTGTTAACATGGAAGTTTTTATGAAAATTTTCTGCTTCTAAGAATGTGAAAAAATATGTATGTCACTAGTAGCTAAGTCTGCTAAAGCATTACCCATACAGAGAGGTCCTGGTAACCCGGTATGAGCCCTAATATGTCCAACAAAATGGTCCCAAATTAACTTTTGAATTGTAGATAATGAGGAATGAATGGTAGATGCTGAGGATATTTTTGGTACAATTTCTATAATATTTAGAGCATTGACTATATATTTGCTGTCAGAGAATAGATTCAATGGCTGATTTGGGAACATTTGGAAAATTTGGCAAATGACTAGAAACTATCTGCTAGGTAGGCTGTGAAGGATAAAGAAAAGTAAATTTCTGTGTTGGCATGACTATAGCAGTTGTTCCATTACTGGACCCATCAGAAAAGCAAGTTATAACATTTGGTATGGAATCTTTTCTGGTGACCTTAGGAAATATGAATGGGTGTTTAATGAACATTTGGATCATCAGGGTCCCCCAGGTAGTGGTTATTAAAACTTGGATTATAATTACATATAATGGTAGCCCATACTTCTGATTCTTGTGCGAGCTCAATTATAGTTTCTGGCTTATAAGGAATGATAATGTTTTTTGGAACAATGCCAAAAATTCCTATAGCATTAGTTATTGCCTTCTTTATTAACTTTCCCACTAATTCTGGATAACTCACTAGAGTTATCTTTTGGCTATAGTGAAGATGGACCCAATAAGTAGGTCCTTGTTGCCAGAACACTCCTGTAGGACTTCCTATGGTGGCTATGATTATCAGTAATATAGGCTTAGTTATATCTACCCGATCTAAATGTGCCTTAGTAATGGCATCTTCTACTTTACATAATGCTTTTCTAGCTTCTGTGGTAATTTCCTGGGGCGAGGCAGGATCTCCACTTCCCTTAAGAATATCAAATAATGGTCCAAGGTCTTCAGTTGTTAATTTTAAATATGGTCTTATCCAGTTTATATCTCCCAAAAGTTTCTGGAAATCATTTAATGTTTTTAATCTATCCATCCTAAAGGTAACATTTTGGGGTCGTATTAAGGTTTTGTCAATAATGGCACCAAGGTAGGTAATGGGGCAAGAACTCTGTAATTTATCCTCTGCTATCTCTAGTCTGAATCAAAGAAGATTTTTGATCAGCCCATCATATACTCTAAAAAGTTTGTTTTGAGCAGGATGAGCTAATAAGACATCATCCATATAATGATAGATCTTTAGGTCTTTATCAGATTTTCTAATAGTTTGTAAAGCTTTGTCTACATAGACCTGACACATAGTGGGGCTATTGGCCATGCCTTGCGGCAATACTGTCCATTCATATCTTTGATCAGGTCCTTCATGGTTAGTAGCTGGTACAGTAAAAGCAAATCTGCAGGTATCTTCCTTATGAAGTGGTATAGAAAAGAAGCAATCTTTTATGTCTAAAACTATAATTCTCCAATCCTTCAGAATAGCAGACAATTGAGGAAGGCTGGATTGAGCTGCTCCCATTATTACCATTTGATTATTAATTGCTCTAAGATCTTGGAGGAGTCACCACTTTCCTGATTTCTTTTTAATTATAAAGATAGGTGTATTGAAAGGAGACATAGAAGGTTGTAAATGGCCTAAGGCCAGTTGTTGTCTTACTAACTCTCTGACTGCTTGTAACTTTTGAGTATTGAGGGGCCACTGAGATATCCAAACAGTCTTGTGATTTCCATGTAATTTTTATTGGCTCAGTGGCCCCCTCTGAAAACCCAGTCCCTCTTTATTACTTCTCCTCATAGCTTGGATGGGTTCAGTTATTCCCTGTGAATGTGCTCCCAGTCCTTTTCCAGGTATGAATCCCTGGTTCACCATGATATTACAAGCTATCGGGTTAATATGCGTATGTTCATTAGTCAACTTGATCTGTAATTGTCTTAATATGTCTCTCCCCCATAAATTAACAGGTAAATCTCTTAAGACATAGGATTGGAAAGTACTGTAATTTCCTTCTGTATCTGTCCATTTCAATAACTGTGCACTCTGGGGTGGGTTTGAGGCAACCCCCAAACCTTGTAAGGTCTGGTCAGCCTTTTGAGGAGGCCAATCTTTTGGCCATTGGGTCAATGTTATGATACTAAGATCAGCTCCAGTTTCTAATAACCCACTAAATTCCTTGTCATTTATTCTTATAGTATACATGGGGTGAGTGTTTAGATCTAAGGCAAGCATGGTCATAGGTTCCCCTGTGGATCCAAATCCCGATTTATTTCTTTTATTCCTTTTTGCTAAATATTTGTCATGTTCACTGGGTATCACCAGTATTTGTGCTATTTTATCCCCCTGATTTATAACAGAAATACCTTTTGGGGAACTGACCATTATTTTTATATCTCCCTCATAATCTGGATCAATTACTCCCGGTGTTATATGGAGTCCTCTTAGGGCAGCAGAACTGCACCCTAATAGTAAACCTACTGTCCCCAATTTAAGAGGTCCAGAGATACCTGTAGGTATTAATTGAACCCCCATTTCTGGAGTTAGTACTACTCTGGCGGCAGCACAGAGGTCCAATCCTGTGCTTCCTGTTGTATGTCTGATGAGGGAATTAATGGATAATGGGTTCGAGGAATCATTCTGATGGGATCCGTCACTGGCTGTGCTTCCTTCAGGGCTCCAAATATTTGTGGGGCCCGAGCCCGAGGGTCCCTCATCTCATTTTTTGGGAGTGGTTTTCCTTTTATGTCAATTACAAATTTACACTCACTTGCCCAATGTTTTCCTTTTTTACATTTTGGACATACTCCGGGTATTTTTTTTGTATGTACTATGACTTGGGTTTGGACAGTCCCTTTTAAAATGTCCTGACTGTCCACATGAAAAACAGCTTTTGGGTTTGGCCCTCATAGCTTGAGCTACTCCTTGAGTGACAGCAGCTGCTAGTACTTGACCCTGTGTAGCTCACTCATTAATATCTCTGCATATTTTTAAATAGGTATTGAGATCCTTATTTTTCCATGGCCTAATTGCTTCCCTGCACCATTTATTAGCTTGTTCATATGCTAACTGTATTATTAAAGGCATTGCTTGTTCTGAATCCCCAAACACTCTGCCTGCTGTTTGTAACAGATGGTCTACAAACTCTGCATATGGTTCATTTGAACCCTGTATAACCTTGGATTATTGCCCTTGCATGTCCCCACGACCTTGTAATGTTTTCCATGCTCTAACACCGGCAGTAGCTATCTGAAGATAGACCGCTGGATCACACGTAATTTGTTGCTGTTGTTCAGCGTATGGTCCTTGTCCCAGCAACATATCCAGGTTTCGTTGATGGAAACCTGTGGCTGCATTTCTATGAGCCATCTCTGCACAGAGCTCTTGATTGGTTACTTTCCACATTAAGTATTGTCCACCATGCAAAACTGCTTGACACATACTCGCCCAATCACTAGGAGTCAGATTAATTGTTGCGATGGATTCCATCATACTCACAGTAAACGGAGCTTGAGGCCCATAAGTAGTGACTGCCTCTTTAAGATTTTTTTACTGTTTTAAATTCTAGGGCCTGATGAAATTGCTGCCCCTGACTGTCTGCCAAGACTAGGCAGGACAATCTTAATTGGCCTTCCACAGGGTCCCAGTGATCCCCGGTATCACTTGGGACTCCACCACAAGAAGGCTGACAAGAGTGCCCACAAAATGTTGGGTCCTCCCACCTTTTATCATAAGGGGGAGCTGAGGGGGTAATTATCTCATGATCTTTCCTGCCTTTTAGCAACTCTGCAGTGTTAACTCACCTATTTTCTAGTTCCTCCCCAGTATCTCCTTCCTCCTCAGAACCTCCTTCCTGTTTTTGGCTACTCCAACTAACTTCCTCCTCAATCTCTTCTAGCACTTCTTCTCCTTATTGTAATATATTTTTTATGCCTCCTGTTTGAATTATCCCTTCAGACTGATTTTGTGACATTTCCAAACCCATCTTTTACTAATAAATAAATTTGATACAGGACAAAGACCACACTAACAGTAGTATAAACACAAACAACACTAAATACACACACTCCAGAGCTCCTTTATCATCCTCTTTATATTTCATCACCTGGCCAGCTATCCTGAGTGCCTAACTGCCTTAGAGAGAGACAGGACCTCAGCTTACCTGAGTAACTAACTGCCCTAGAGACAGGGTCTCAGCTTTCCTGAGCACCTATCTGCCCTAGGGACAGGGGTTAACTGCCCTAGAGCCAGGGTCTCAGCTTACCTGAGCACTTAACTGCCCTAGGGACAGGGGCTCAGTTTTCCCTGGCCAGCTATCCTGAGCACCTAACTGCCTGAGAGACAGGGCTTCAGCTTACCTCACTACTTACCATTTGGATAGACAAATGGGTAGCAAGACTCTTGAATTTGACAAACACACAAGCAACACAAAATACATGCACTTTTGCACTTCACTACCTGGCCAGCTATCTTGAGCATCTAACTGCCTTAGAGACAGGGGCTGCAGCTTACCTTGCTACTCACCATTTGAGTTCTCAGGAGGGGAGATGAACTCAGAATTCCCCGTACAGGCCACCATTTGATGCTGTCCAGCAGAGTCAATTTGGCATGGGGGACAAAAGAGTAGTGAGGCTCTTGAATTCGGACGGTTTATTGATGAATCAGAAAACCCGGAAACTGGAACCTCAAACTTGGAACCTCCAACTTCGAACCTGGGGTCTCAAACCTCGAACCCTGGCACTCAAGGAGAGCCAGCTTATATCCCCTCCAGGAGGTGAAGGGTAGGGCTGATGCCAATTATGCAAAGATTAGGCGAGGAGCTAGCTGCCCAATCATGGTAAAGGTCAAAATGAGCAGGCACAATCAGGAGCACTCAGGAACACCTGTGCACATGTTGTGTGCATGGACTTAATTGGATATGGCCAATGACTAATTACCTGGGTGTGCTTATGTTAATCAACCTCCTCACAGCTGATGTGATCAAAGCAACCTCTGGCTGGCTGCCAGGCACCATCCCAGCACAGTACGCAGAGCATAGCCCCCAACACTCCTCCACAATGACTTTTGCTTGTTTCTTTCTCTATTGTATCCTCAGTCCTAGAACAATGGCAGACACACAGTTTCTAATTCATCATTATCATACAAAATCATTATCAATGGTTCAATGAACTTAGGATGGTTTTGGTATATCTTTGCTTAACTTTCATCTTCTGCCATTTCCTCTAACACCTAATTCAGTAAACTGCATTCTACAGCATATTTAATTCTTAAATTTAAATAAAACTCAATTCTCATTTCCTGGTTATTTCCAAAACACACAAAAAAATATCTTTGTGAACACTGTCATTCAAGATAGACTTGCGATGTCGATATTGACAAACAACAGGGGAAGACCATGAAGAGACAGCTGTGTGCACAAGTCACCTTATAAGAGAAACTAGCACACAGAGAACTCATGACTTATATAAAACCACTGGCCTGACATGCTGTCTTGCAAGCCCAATTCTATCAAACATTTAGCTCTTCCTCTAAGATTAGATTTAGTTATTTCAGATTTAATAATTAATGGCTAATAATTGTAGCCATTCAACAATCAGAGCTCACTATGTCTCAAATAACTCCAAAGTGCCAATAACATTTTTTATAAAACTCTTAAACTATCTGTGCATTTTTCCAATTAAACTCCAAATATTCCTTTGCTCTTTGGGTATACCAGAAGCCACCTTGGCCTGGAACAATTGTTGTAGGTTGAAATCATATTCTTTGTTATTTCCCAAATTAAACCTTCTTATTCTTTGTTATTTCCAAAATTAAACCTTCTTGCATAAAGATTCATTTCTATCCTTCACACCTTTGCCATCTTTAAAGATAGCATTCTAATAAAATTAAGTATGCTTTTCTACCTGGATAACAACTTCACCAAAAGCTAGTGACCATCATTGGTACTGAAGCTTAAAAGATAAGGAAAAACACCATGGTTAATGGGGAGTGCTGACAATTTGTATTGGCTATATTTGAAGTACATGTATTATGTAGAGACTTAGCAGTCCTGCTGTAGACCAAATTCATATGGTTGCTTGTTATGGTGATTGTGCCAGTTGTTCAAAATTATGTTTGTGTATTCAATGGATGGTTATGATTTTGTCTTTGTGGTTTGGATACAATTTTTAAAAATCAACAGTGATAAACTCAGAAAAATTACATTCTTATTAGAAAAATGAGTTCTGAGTTTCTATTGTTCATAAAATTTATATTGAAATTATAATTCCACAAAATGTTGATGTACTTTTGCCATCCTTATTGGTGAAACAATTGAGCACAAGAAATCAAAGCATTCAAGTTTGTTCAAGAAGGATCAGTGTAAAACATGAGATGTGTGCAAATACGTGGTTTAGCAAGTATAACTGTAGCAATATGTTTAAAGATGTATGAACTCAACCCGAGATAACTTTTTAAGATGCAGTTTGCTCTATTTTCATCATTAAGGTTTTGATGCACTAATAAATGTGAACTACTAAGTGATATATGTCAAATAAATAAGTAAATAAAAGGAAGATAAATAGAGTAGAGGAAGGAGAATAGAGGGAGAAGGAGAGAGAGAGGGAAACCTGAAGGGACACTATATACCAAAATGAAGTAAATAAAATACCATGCTTGTTTGATTTTGTTCAAATGAACCAAACTATTATGTATGACTGTAATTCTCTAAGTAAAAAAGAAAGAAAAAGCAATATATGGTAGTTTTATTAGAACTCCACAGATAATAAAACAATTCCAGTTTATATCAATGCCATCACATACTTCAAATAAAAAAGTCAATTAATTCCTGAAAAAGTTTGTTTTAATTTAATTTATGAAATCCAAAGAGTCACTAGAATTTTATTTAGCCAAAATTTAATCTGACATTACTCTGAATGGTAAGTTAATATTAGTTATCATATTCTATCAACTGAAACAGAATCTGCTTCTATCATTGTCCACACACACACAGATGCATACACACACAGATAGACACCCAACATAGACTGAATAAAACAGAATTATAAAATTTTAGTTCTGTAGCTCTTGGGAAAAAAATTTCTGCATGATATTATGTCCTTTTGCTCTTTGAAGCTATTATCAGTAGTGTTTAAAAATGTCTGACCTTTGAAGAACTATTTTATAAATCAACCTAAAGATCTCAGTGTGGCATTTAACATTTTGAAAACAACATCCTATATTTTAGTTGAAATTTATTCAAAGTCAGAAATTTCAGTCAAATAATCAGTTAATGGACAACTAAAATATAATCCTTTAAGTTTTTAGTCCATTGAGATAATTCAGAACAAAGCTTGAAATATGAAAAAAAACCTAATGGGATGACATTTATTGCATAAATATTCATGAAAAAAGACACTGGAAGAGGGGCAGAAAGACAGTACCTGCAAACATTTAGGTTTTGAAATATTCTATTCTTTAAGAGCAGCCCCAGATGGCACCTCTCTGCAGCTTCCATCTCAGGTCCCTAGGGGGCGCATTCAGCGCAGGAAGTCACTGGATCCTGTGCAAAATTGCAGGCGTGTGGGCGGGGAGAGTTTGAAAATGGAAGAGCGAGAGGGGATGGGCCTGGGGCAGAGCCGCCTCTCTCTACCAATCTGCGGCAGACTGCGGGCGCAGCAGCGGTCCCAGCGGCAGGTGCTGCGTGTCTGTGCTTGGGCTGTGTTGGCAGCGGTGTCTCCTTGAAGATCCTGCGTGTGGTGGGTGCTCTTTGTTATCAGTGAGAGCGACCAGCAGTCAGGGGAGAGGGGGCGTGCAGAGCGGTTGTCCCTGGCAGTCTCCCCCGGGTCTTCGAGGGCTCCAGAAACCGCTCCCCTGCCAAGCTCATTCCCTCCAAGGGGCAGCCGCTGCAGCCAACTCACCCGGGCGCCTGGGGTGCTCGCTATCTTTGTTCGTCTGTGGCATGATGCCCACTGAACTGGGCTGGGTGCAGCAGGCTGGGTGAGCTCCGGCTTGTGGGCCAGGAACTGGGGGCACAGCATCGCAAACTTGGTGAGCGCGAGCATCTGGGTCCCCACCTTTCTCTCAGAGTCACCCAGTCAGGACTGTGAGTCACTAGGTCTGGAGGCCATGAGTGGGTGATGCGGTGTGCCTTTAATCCGTGAAGAATCCAGGAGAGGGAAACTGAGCTAGCTAGAGTGCACCATGCTGTTGCTCTTTCTTCCTTAATCAAAACCACCTGAAAACTTTAAAGCTGCGACCCCGCCCTCCATTCCATGAAAGAATGTCAGAGACCAGTCCAATTACTCTGATTAAAGGTGGGTTAATTAGTGTCTGAGTCTCAGCATCACAGTCTTGTTAACCAATGGTTGAGTGACATTTGTGGTGTACTTCAAGTGTCAAGTGCCAGTCACCAAACCCACCCTTTCAGTCCTCTGACCTGGGCTCCATCCTCCATGTCCCCCAGGGCCAGGTTCCCCACCCCTACTGGGTGTTGTGCAATCCCTGAAGCAAAACTTTCAGAGTCCACAGCTTTGCCACTCCACTGTTTCTCCCTCTGTTGACTATTTAGAATACAGTCATGATCACTAAAATAGGGAAGGAGAATTCTGCTTTCAAATGACCTTTTATAAATGGAGGTGCAATCTGTTGTGCAAGAGCTTTCCCACCTAAATCTGAATTTCCCAACTAAACTTTATAGTTGTGTCTTTCACAGAAGATCCCTCTTTGTTGGGGTCTTTAAAACACAGTAGTGAACTTGGTTTGCTGCTAGCTGCTTTAGAAAAATTAGCTGTACTATTCATTACCTCTATCTTGAAATACTGCCACACTATGAAACTGTGTACTCTGGGTTTGATAGAAATTGCCAGCACTGGCTGTGTCCTATGTCTGGTGAAGTTCCCTTAGGTGTGGCAGTGATTTGAATTTGATAATGATTTAAAGGTTTGAACTCAAATTATGGTCAGTTAGCTTGAAAATATAACTTTTAAATTAATGCTTATCTAATGTTTTCTGAGTCATCTCCCTCAGGCTTTCATAAATGCCCCCTTTTGTGTTTAACTACATGAAAACAAGTTGCTGTACTTCTGGTTAACTCTTCCATTACTTGTAAATATTTATTTCACTTATCTGTGCTTTTTGCTTACTGATTTGGTCTGTGACAATAGAATTGTCATTTTATAAAATGGAATATTTAGATTATCTATTTCAGTTATTTTTGGATTCACAAGAGCTAAGGGAACTCTTTGTTTATATTTTCCTATATCATTGCAAGCTTCATTTAAATATTAAGGCTTAAGTATTTTTAAGTATAAATTTTTCCTCCTAAACTTCTGAAGGAAGACATGGTTTCAAATTCATTAATATATAGAAAATAAATTTGCATGTATTTTGCATGTGAATATTGTACTCTGTGAAGTAGTATTAAAATGTAAAATTAAAGAAAATACTTACTGAGAATTATATGGGTGTACAACCAGTTTCCTTCCTGGAAGACATTTTCATTAACCAACTAGAAGGTACCATTTGTGATTATTGTTTAGACTTTCCTTTTTAATTTTTCATGCTTACATTACCAGACTTCTAATGAAAACTTGGATAGTTTTAGGATGATTATCACTTGGATCTCATTTCAGTGTGGTTCAACCATTTACAGTTTTATTTATTTGATTAAGGTAATTTTAATTTGAGACAACTGTAGATTTATATGTAGTTGTGTTAAAAGAGAGAGACATCTTCTGCCCACTTTAAGTAGAGGTGCCCACATCTTGACATTAAAGATGATATAGCTCAGGTATAGACTATGTCTGTCACAAGGATCCCTCATGTTGACCTCTGATAACCACACCCATGTTCTCCTGCTGCCCTCCCCAACACTCCTGGCCACCATTAATCCTTTTCCATTTTTATGAGTTTATCATTTCAAGAATATGTAAATGAATTGTAGAATTTTGATGACCTGGACTTTGGTTTTGAAAAGTAGAAATATTTTAGTTAATTACTGCAAGTTAGTAAATGTAATTCAGAAGCAGATCCCATATTATTTTTGGTTAGAACGATTGTTGTATTTCCTAATTTTTTTCTTGGGTATGTGGGAGAGTTCAATGAGATGTAATGAGTATTTAGCTGTCAAATGAAGGTTTGAGAATTAATTGTGGTTTTTCTTCAAGTAAGCTCATTAGTACAATTTCCACTGAGATTTAAAAACATAGCAGTTGTCACTGTCCCATGAATTTTTGTACTGGGGATGGAACGCAGGGTCACCTCACTGCTGAACTGCATGTAGTTCTTTTTATTTTTATTTTGAGGCAGGTTCTTACTAAAATGCTTAGGCTGACCTCAAACTTGCAGTTCACCTACATAGGCATGTACCATCATGCTCACTTGCTACCCACTTTTTAATTAACAGATTTCCCCTTCTAAATATTACTGTTTGAATAGTTGCTGCAACTAAATTTACTTCAGAATTATGAAAACTCAGTAACCGTACCCAAGGAAAGGTCACACTGTGATGAGTCATATCTAAATCAAAAGTATGCAGGTAGATTTCTACCAAAAGATGTAATAAAATACAGGAATAGTTGAGCACTTTATCTTCCTTTCTGCTAACACTTTTAAAATGTGTTAATAAATTGACAAGAGTACAAAGAAGTTCCTAAATTTTTCTAAGGATCTCAATTAGAGTTTAATGTCCTTGTTCCCATTTATATTTGATCATATGACACATTGTAACTGTTCAGTTATGGCATCTTCTATGGCTGAAGCCGTACCTGACAAATGATGTGTACAAAAATCTGGGGGTCTGTGCCTGCCCTGGGGAAGCTCATAAGCAGGGTACAGATGCCCACATAATTAGCTAACTATATTAATTAGCTAAAACAGCTTCTCTTAGCATTGTACACATGTTATAAGTAACAGGTTTATGTTACCTTCTATAAGGCAAATATAGGTTACTGATTTGGTGTCCTAGCAAGTTAAAATTGCCCATTTGCAGATTTTTGCCTCTATCCATGTTTTAAACAAATTTACAAGTCTATAATCAAAGATGGATATGGTGTTCAGACAATAAATAGAGTTCTCTCTGCCTCTAGTTTTCTAATATGGACATAGACTGTAAGTTTGACTTTTAACATTATATGAAAAGCAACAGAGAGACAGAGCTGAGAGAGAGAGAGAGAAGAATGGGGGTGGGTAAATTGACCAAAACCAACTCACTAAGACTTGGCACAAATTTGTTTACTTCAAGATTTTATGACCAAAGACCAAACAGCAAATCTCTTGGTCATTTCATAGTCTTGTTTTGCTACACCAACTCAGCAAGTGGTCTGAGTGGAACAGGGTGTCCATGAAAGAATAATATACTGTGAAAATGTTACTTAATTTACATCAGATATGTGGTCCTCTCCGGTTGCCCAAGACCTTGACATCACCTAGATTGCTTTTTGTTTTTGCTGAAATTTGTGAGAGTTCTTCTATTGGGGATACAGGGAGAAACATTAAGTACCTTGAAGCAGTACCAATGAAACACATTGTACTCAGATTAAAGAGACTTTGTTTTATATACTTCTTCATCCTAAGTACATCAAACATTGCCTCCCATGTTTGAATAAATACATATAGAAATGATTGGATATTACCAGATTATGAATCTCACAGATGCCTTGGTGTCTTTCCTTGAACTTCCTCTGTGAGGGGGAAAAATACTTAGGATAGTTTGTTGCTAGATATGTTGCAGCAGTTTGGTGTGTTGTATGCAAAAAGGGGGGTTCAGCCATGAAAGATTGTCCTTTATTTTTCTCATCATAAGCCACATTAAATTATCCCAATGTTTTTCTGAAAAAAATAAAATCACATATTCCATTTGCACCAGTCATTGAAGACTTAGCAGAAAGCTGTGTACTTCAGAGAACAGAGGAATTAACATTTCAACAAAAATTTTTAAATGCTCCAGCACATAATTTCAATGAGAATGATTAATTAAAATATTCTGTTATCTGTTTCAGGATTTTTTATGCCATATTCCTAGAAACATTTTTATATCCAATCTCTATTATCAATTGGTCAGTGTTATGAATCATGGGCACATTGAATATACAATTAATACAAACCAAAGGTAATTATTCTAACTGATGATTCTCCAAAATACTTCTCATATACATTTCATGTGTATTTTGTATTTAATTGCATATTTATATTGGTTTAATAGAATAAATTAAAAGTATGAAAATGGCAAATATTCAAATCATCCTCATGGACCTGTGTAAAAACAGTTTTTTTTATATTTATGAAAATATTTATTTTTCAGAATACAGAGTGGACTATCATCATGTAGATGTTCAGAGAGAGGTTTGCTGAGGGTGAGGACAGACCATGCCTACCCTTAACCAGCACGCTTACCCAGGCATCGGAGATTGAGCTCTGAAGGCACAGATCTAATTTTATTTAGGGTTGCACAGGACATATATAGACACATTATCCAATCACGGTAACATGCTTGTTAAAGTAAAACAGAGTCAGCCTATAGGTGAACTATACATCGAGGGTCCAGGTAGTGTAAACAAACCAAGCATGCCTAAACAATTCTGCCCAGCAACAGGTCTGAGACAAAGGACTGGGGGAATGGCAAGCTCCTGCACATAGCATGAGGCAAGGCAGCGCAGGTGAGCTCACATCACAGCTTTCTGTTAGAACGAGGCCTCCACTCAGTTCAAACTCAGCCTCAACAGCTACAAAGACCTTCATTCCATCATGAGTCTTTACCATTATTTCAGTTTCTCTGTTCAGACTGTTTGGCTTACTTAGACCATGATGTCAGTGACTGCTGTCAGATAAGCTGGAGGAATGTTCCCTACATCATGATGATGAATATTTTTCCAGAATATGAACAGTTTATTCTAGCAGAGCTAGCCAATCATATATTGATAGAAGCTTAGGCCTTCATAGCACCCATTTAATCTAAGTTCAAATGGATATCCACAAAGCAAAAAGGTCTATTGAAATTAGAACCCAAAGGGCAAATTTTACAGCTTCTGTCATTGGTGTTACTTTCTCCCTCTTCTTATTAGTGAAATTCTTGAAAAATGTACACCTAATGTGTATCTGAATATAATCGGAACTGACAGTCATTAGTACACTAGCTCATATTCTAGGCCAGTGTCAAGCTGATCATCTTAATACAAGTGAATGTTAGCTAAACAGAGGAATTCTCACATATTTCATTCAATAACTGAAGTAGTGCACACACAATGACTCATTCCATCATCTGTATGTTACAGTATTTTTTTTCAAAAGACAAAATCAAACCACTTTAGTAATAAAAGGAAACAAAAAAATTATGTAATTAAATGGTATTTGGGTGAAAATGCATTATACAGCATATACTATTTATTTGCTTTACATAAGTTTGCATATGTTTAATGTAATTTGGATGTTAATTCATATCATACATGTAATACTTGAATCTAAATGGAATGGAATGAAGATTTCAAAAGGCCCCCAAAATCATATTGTTTTATTTCATCATTGTCCTTTTAATACATTAGTTTTTTTCCTTATTCATTTGACTAAACCAATTTTAGAGGTAAAATCCACAACCAAAGCATAATTAGTATAGCTGAAAATACTAAATAGTATAGTCTTCAGTATGTCAGAAGTAATGATTGTGATCAAACAAAAAATACTTCACCTCATGAATGATCTTACAAAATATTTTAGTAGTTTTGTATGTTGTTTGCACTGTAATAAAATTGATCTGGATAATATGAGTAAAGTGTGCTCAACTATGAATAAGTGCAATTTAGAATTAACACTGGATTATTTTGAAATACTACTTTAGTCTTCACATTTTATATCAGGAACATGTTCATGATCTACCAGCTGTACTTTTGACTTGCTAAGAAATGTTAGTACTTTAATCCTAGTTTGCCAACTCCTTGCCCCTTCCCTTTTTGTGAGATACTAGGGATTGAACTTAGGGACAATTTATGACAGAGCACACTGATTTTCTTTTTCAACATGTAAGTTCTCCCTGGGGAGATTATGTAGTGCCATATGACAAGAGAGAATGTGCCAGGTATCTTTTTTTTAATTTTATTTTATTATAAACAAATGGGATACATGTTGTTTCTCTGTTTGTACATGGCGTAAAGGCATACCATTTGTGTAATCATAAATTTACATAGGGTAATGCTGTTTGATTCATTCTGTTATTTTTTCCCTTCCCCCCACCCCTCCCACCCCTCTTTTCCCTCTATAGAGTCCTTCCTTCCTCCATTCTTGCCCCCCTCCCTAACCCTAACTCTAACCCTAACACTAACCCCTCCCACCCCCCATTATGTGTCATCATCCACTTATTAGCGATATCATTCATCCTTTGTTTTTTTGAGATTGGCTTATCTCACTTAGCATGATATTCTCCAATTTCATCCATTTGCCTGCAAATGCCATAATTTTATCATTCTTTATGGCTGAGTAATATTCCATTGTATATATATACCACAGTTTCTTTATCCATTCATCAATTGAAGGACACATCTAGGTTGGTTCCACAATCTGGCTATTGTGAACTGAGCAGCTATGAACATTGATGTGGCTGTATCTCTGTAATATGCTGATTTTAAGTCCTTTGGGTATAGGCCAAGGAGTGGGATAGCTGGGTCAAATGGTGGTTGTGCCAGGTATCTTGAAGAAATAAATTGGGTTTTGCAATAAATAGACAGACTTCTGTGAAGATGCTGTGAAGATGGTTGTTCTAGTGTCCCCAGGTGAAGAGATTCTCATACATAGGTCATTGTTGTCTTGGGTTGTTATTCCTTCATTGGAAGGCCTGCTAAAAGATCAGAGTATGTTAAAACATAGTTGTGTTAATAAATGGATTTCATGAAGTTGTAATCTTTAAGAAGCATTTTGTGTGGTATGGTAAGGTGATTTGAATATATCTTTTAAATAAAAATTTACAAAAACTATAAATATGATAGAACTCTGGCAGTTTAAACTTCAGTGGAAAATATAGAGAAAACCTTATAATTTCTTCCACTTCTTCCTCCTAGTGGATCCCAGGATGCAACAGAATTCTAGTGTGCTATGAAAGTGTTTGAGCACAATTGGCATTATTTGGGTGATAATTAATCTGAAGACATACAACAACCAAAATATGAATTTTTGTACTATCAATTACTGTTTTATGATATCACTGGTCAATTATTCTATGCCATCAAACATCAGCATCTTCACGCATGCCAATTATTGTAGCAGTACAGTTCAGAATAACCAAGTTATAGAACCATCAATGTGCCTGCCAATAGATAAATGGATAAAGAATGTGAGGTATATATATGTATATATGCACAATGGAGTTTTGTACAGTCATTAGGAAGTATGGAATTTCATTTTTTGTTTGTAAATGACTGGAATCGTAGAACATCATGCTAAGTTAAATAAGCCTGACTCAGAGAGGCAGGGGTTAAATGCTTTCTCTCATATGCTGATGTTGGACAGGAAATAAACATGGTGGTGACTCTCATGAAAATATGAGGGAGATCAATAAAGTAGAGAAAAGGGATAGAGAGGAACAGGACATGGAGGGATGTTAGGAAGTACTGGGCAATGAAACCTAACAAATTATGCTGTGTTCACATATGAATATGTGAGATTAATATTGCTTATATACACATAACAAATTTCTGATAATTTTGTTCAGTGTACTGAACAGAAATATTTCAATTACAATAAGTGACAGTGTCTTTTAAAGCTCTTGAAATGATGACAAAAGTAATGATTACAATGTGTCAGCAATTTAAGATGCTTACTATCTGCTGAATATTGTGTGAGAAATATCAGATGCATCATCCCATATATTCATCTCCTTGCTGGCAATGTCACTCTTGAAATATCCAGAATGTTTATAGTGATCTGTGTAATGTAAAACCAAATGTTCCTCTGAAGTATTGCATTCCAATGCTAAGGCTTAGAATATAAAAAGTCATCATACATAGATCATAACACAAGATTGATGGAATTTCCTGTTATTCTTTTGATCTTGTTTATTAAAATAAAATTAATGAAAGATGTACTTAAAATAATTCACTACTAAAACATCAAATGAAGTGTGAATGTAAAATAATTATTTTAGTAAACTAAAAGTAGATAGATAGCAACTAATTACAGCAGTTTCAAACTTAATTACAAGCTCTTATTGAATACCCTGGAACATATCTTAGCTAACTTGATATATAAATTTTGTGTATTACTGTTATAGAAGTCATTTTTGTTTTCAACCCTAAAAATTACTGTAATGTGCAAATATTTAGAACACTTTCTTTACATGCCTGAAACATGTGGTAAGGAAGAGTAAAGGTTTATGAAGTGACATTCAGAGTTAAGAATAGAAGGTGACTCAACCTGTATACCTAAAAATTTGCCAGGATTAAAATACATGAGGAGTATATGAGGAGGATACATTTACTTGGAGAAGAGGAGAGCAAAAGTCACCCTGTGGCAGATCTCTAGAGCTTAGTATTTCTAGTTAGTAAATTGATCTTTGCATCTATTCCTGTGTTTCTAATTCTATTCATTCTTCCTTCTGATTATTGCCTGTGGACATCAGCTTCAGGGATTGAGGCATAAATCAAGCATACAAGTCCAAGTGCTCTTGAGTCACTCTTATGTAATTAGTAAAACCATATAATATCTCTTTCAGATGGTCAAGCTGGATGATAGTAAGAGTGATGCTGCACATATATAGTGCTTTCTTCCAAATGTGTAAACATTATTTTCCACTAAGTTTTATGTATTTGATCCTTAAAGTTCCTTTGTATTGGTAGGGTAAATTCTTTAAATCATGAAGTTGAGGCCAAAAGAGAACAAGGAGTTCCTAAAGATAAATAAATATTGTTGGCATTGTGTAAAATTAGAACACCTTTAAATGTTTTTAGATGAATACTAAAGTCAACTATATGCAAATTTATCTGAAAATTCATTACAAAAAATTCTTTAAAATTTCTTTATCTTCTCTACTTTTACCACTCCCCATAAAAATTTTTAGAAAGGGCTACCACATTATTTAGTTGTCTCCATCTGTAAGAATAAACCAGGGGTTAATTCAGACATCAAAAAATTCTTTACAGCAAAAAATCCCAGGAAAAAACTGCAGTCCATTTCAGTTTGTAACAAAAATGGTTGTGGAAATTGCAACCTGCAATCTACATTTAGAGTTTTCTCTTTGTACAGCATGAATATCCCTATGAAATATAGATGAGCATCTTCAAGACACTGCACTCCTGACTCACGAATCAAAGGACTATGCCACCACTTCCAACCTCCTAGAGCTTTCCTCATGGAAGAAGTATCCCAAAAGATGCAGTAGCAGGACAAGGCCTCCTGGCTGTGTCCCAGAAATCAAATGGTGAGTTTGCTTTTCTTCTTTAATAGAACCTTTTTTCAGCAAAAGTGTTCATTTCATGAGCATAAATTTTGTACAAAGGCAAAGATCCAAACTTCCAGCCAGATGAAGCATTTTTCTTTTAAATTTTCCAGTGTTTTTTGAAAAAGGATAGAGTTTTAGTGGAATTTTTACAAATCAGCAATAGGTATGGCTTCTCTATAACCAGCAGCATTTATCTATACAGTAGCAATACTGTTACCCCTTGCTTCAGCTTTTTTCCCCTTTTTATGTCTTGCCTAGAGCAGATAAAAGGCAAAGACAAGACTGTAGGTGCTTCAGGGCTTTCCTGGTTCTCTAATACACTCCAGTGTGTGTTCCCTCACATGGTCCCATTGGACAAAGGTGATTGTCAGTGATGAGTGTCAGAAGACTGTGATGTCCCACCTGGACACTGATGCTGATTAGTATGTGAGGACTAACATTGTTTCTACAGAAGACTTTCCTTAGCCCCTTAATATGATATAAATTGTGTGAAATCACTCTTTCTTACCCTTTAATGTAGTTTCTAGTGTATTAACACTGATGTTCAATGTAAGGCCTCTGTAATTTACCATCGCCCATGCTTGACTTTTAATCTTTGAGTGCAAAATAAAGACACCAAAATAGGCAAAAGCATTAGTGCGACAGCTGAATTTTTACATCTGTCTTTGTCAGTCTGAACCAACTGTGGGATCCTGTGAAGAATGGCATTTCCTCTTGCAAATGAGCAAGCTGGGGCCTAAGCACTAAAAACTAAAGAGAATATGTAAAACCTGAAAGGTGACCCTTACATATAACAATGTTTTACATCATCTGAATGCCACATAAAATTCAGAAATTCTTCTAAGTGCAAAATAATTTATGTAGTATTAATGTAAATGTAGCTCATACTATATTTAAATTCACTGTACAGTGATCTTACTTTGTGGTAAAGTTTTACATATACATCCAAAGGGAGAAAACTGTCAAATTACTGACACAAATTTTCATTAAGAATTTTCATGATTTTAAGTATAAGTATTCAAAAGTTTCCCTTTAAATAAAACCTTCCACAATGCATACTTGTTGTATTCATATCTGTATTTCCATATCAAACATCTTTTTCTGAAATAACTGTAATTTTGGTGTACAGTTTGCTAAAATATTCTCCCCATTGATACAGCCTTTAATTTTATTGGGCAACATTTTGTAACTGCCCTCTCTCCTCTTTCTCCAGCCACTCTTTATGGTAAAATTCTATAAAAACTATGGATGTTTTCTTATCGCGTCCCCTGCCCGCAGAGAAACACGAAACCGGATCAGGGCAAGTTCTTTATTTTTTGCAGTCTGCTTCTTCTGGCTGGTCAGCACTGGCCGCTCTTGCAAGCGCCTTACATTACATACATCAACCAATCAGCTTATAGATCATGAGGGAAAAGCATGGACAGTAATGGAGCATAATAGTGTGGATATAGCGATCATGCAGTGTCCACGAGGACCCATGACCAATCACATTAACTTCCTCAAAATACGCCACTTGTTGGCAGAGAGTATTAGTCTGCTGGAGGTACCTGGTTTTGTTCTCAGCACTTCCTTGGCACCTTGCCAGGCGCCATCTTGGCCACGCCGAAGGGCTGGGGGCCTGCAGTACCCCGACAGCTCCCCCTTTTTTATTTATTAAAAGAATGCTGGCTTGGGATCGTGCCTGTCTTAGGCGGAGTGGTCAACCATCGTCCTTACCCGTCATCGGATAACTGCAGAGCATGCTACAGCTCCTGTCTTAGGTCGGTACGCGGTTACCTCCTTCCTTACCCGTCGTTGACTACCGATCCAGCATGCTCAGCCAGACTTGAGGAGAGCTGCCAGCCTCTAAGGCCATCATGGCTTGATGGAAAATGATGTGATCTCTGGCATGAACTTGGCATATACGCATGATAAAGCGTGTGAGGAAAATAATTGTAATAATCATTAATACACACAATGCTCCCATTCCTGCCCATTGCTTTACAAAACTGAAGGAAGAAGATAACCAATTTTGCATTTCAGATATAGGGGCTACATTAACTCTAGTAGAATTAAGGCTAACAATTTGTGATCTAAGAATGGCAGTAAGATTATCAAATTTATAAGACCAATTGGCATGTAGCTGAGTAGATATGATTTTAGACAAATTTGCTGCATAACTAAGATTATGATAAGCTACAGGTGTAATGCACAGTCCCGGCAGATGATAAATACACCCCACGCTTAACAGTTCTTGTAAAAGGTCCATTTGTTCTTGAAGTAAGTCCACACGCTGGTTCACCAAAAGTAGTCCTGCTTTTAGGTGTTGATCCACTGTTTGTTGAGTAGACAGAGCAGTAGCTGTCTGCTGGACCACTTTATTAAGCTTAGTTGCTGACTGTACTGATGTCGTCAAGGCTACAGCTGCTGCGGCGGCTGCTGCTGCTGATGCAACTATGGTGGTAATGACTGCTACGGTGATTCCAAAGTCCCTCTTATTTCTGGAAAGCAATACTGGCAATTCATCATCTGTAACAGAAACTGGGACTGGTAGGAAGGTAGGAATTCGCATGATGACTGCTCGGGAGAAATTGGTAGCATTCCAGCATTGAGAAAGGTAGCATCTAGATTGAGAGCAATTAAGATTTGTGCTATTAGTGTTAGTTAGTAAAAACATAAAAGGAGGGAACACACAGACTGGGGTGGACAAGAATGAAAGATTTTGAGTACAATTAGTAGTAGTCTTGGCTCCACTCTTGTCAATTCCAGTCCACTCCCTAGAAGTCCATTCGCATTGTCTGAAAGAACCTCCTTTAAGAGCAAAAAAGGGTTGTAAGTTAGTATATCCTGAAGTCGAGGTAAATAGCAACCAATTATCAAAGGGGTTAGTGCGCCTTCCGCCAAATTTGCCGTCATAATCATGAAAGTCATCAGTAGTGCGCTGAGAAGTAAAATTTGGTGTGAAGAAAAATCCATATTGAACTGGGGCTGCTTGCTCAGCATCTTGACAACCTGTCCAGGTAGGAAGTGTGGAAAATTTTGGTTTACATGAAGGAAAAAGTCTAGGAGTTTTAAATCCATTAGTGGGAAGTGGTAATCTGTGAGGTATAAGTCCTGTAATCAAAGTGGCTGCCCCTTCCCTATATTCCATTGATGTGGTTATTTGTGTACCATTACTAAGGTGAACACCAAGCGTATTATAGCCTTGGGGTAGATCATCAGGAGAATCCTTAGATGTAAAGAAACCCTGTACCTGCTTTTGGAGAACAATACAAGGGTTAAAGTCATTACTACTAATAGCATTATCTTCAGGTATATCAAAGCACAAGGTTCCAGGAAGGGAGAAAGTGGAAAAATTATATAGATGAGTATCTGGATCAAAAGACGTGGTGGGTAATCCTGTAGCCGCATTGGTGGTGAACAATGGAGGAAGTAAAGAGGAAGTATTAGTTAACGGTAAAGGATATGGCCAGGCTTTAACTATCGCCCATAATTCTCGTGTCTTCACCAGTGTCAACATCGTCATTAGCAGGGCGCTTATCAGCACGATGTTCTTCATCATTACTTTGATGCACCAGTCTAGTCAACCTTTCAGGTATCCAAATTGGTGTTTGTTGATCTTGTGGGAAGACACAAACAGACCCTCGGACCCACCGAAGAACTGGATCTGGACCTTTCCATGTACCTGTGAGATTATCTTTCCACTTTACCCACATTTGAGTACTTGTGGGATTAGCATGTCTCTCTGCAGCCGTGCTTCCATTTTTGTCCACATTTAAAAAATTTAAAATAAAAAGTACTAAATTTAGTTTGTCCTTAAGTGCTCTAAAGTCAGCACCTATTCCCCCTTTTTGTTTTATTAAACAATTTTTTAATGTTAAATGAGTGCATTTCACTATTTCTTGTCCTTGAGGATTATAAGGAATTCCTGTGATAAGTTGTATACCAAAATTTTTTGTGAATAGAAGAAAACTTTTGGATGTGTAAGCTGGCCCATTATCAGTTTTGATGATTTTTGGAATGCCCCAGGCTGTAAATGCTTGTAAACAATGTTGTATAACATCTTTAACCTTTTTACCAGTGTGAGCTGAGGCCATAATTACTCCTGAAGCGGTGTCTACTGAAACATGTACATACTTTACAGTACCGAATTTAGGAATATGAGTTACATCCATTTGCCAAATATGATTAGGTAACAGTCCTCTGGGATTTACTCCAACAGACTGTACTGGCAATAGGGTGGCACAATGTTGACATGTTTTAACAATTTGTCTAGCAACATCTTTAGAAATATTGAACTTTCTTCTAAGAGTAGTAGAATTAACATGAAATTGTGAATGAAACATCTTAGCTTGTTCAAATAGTGTGAAAGCAAAGATGGTTTTTGTGGCTTTATCAGCCTTAGCATTTGTCTTGGCAAGTGGTCCTGGTAGGCCAGAATGAGCTCTAATATGTCCTACATAAAAGGGGTATTTGCGGTCTAAAATTAGGGCACACAAGGTTCGAAAGTAAGGAGCAACTGTGGATCCATCGGGAATATAAGGCACAGTTTCTAAACAAGGTACTGATTGTACTATATAATAACTGTCAGATAACAGATTAAAAGGTTGATCTTTCATGATATTAAAAGCTAAGACTACTGTAGCAAGCTCTACTACTTGGGCAGATGAGGAAGGGAGAATGATGGTTTCAGTTTTATCTCCAACTCTTACTGCTCCCACTCCATTTTTAGATCCATCAGTAAATATGGTTTGACAATGATGTAAAGGCTGCGTCTTTGTAATTTTTGGAAATACAATTGGAGTATTTTTACAAAATTGTATCCATGGATGTTTAGGATAATGATTATCGAATGTTGCTGTGGTTGAGCAATATAAAATAGCCCAATCATCATCATGCTGAATCAACCACTGCATTTGTAGTTTAGTATAGGGAATAATAATAACCTTAGGGTGACTTCCAAATATGGTAATACAGGCTTCCAACCCTTTGTATATCAACTGAGCTATTGCCTTAGGAAATGTTTGTAACTGTTTTGTGGGTGATGCTGGGAGATTGATACTCTGTAAAGGTCCTCCTTGTCATAGAATTCCATATGGGCTATGTTGTTCTGGGATAATAATCAACATTAGAGGTTGGGATGAATCACATCTTTCTGTATAATCTGATTGTAATCTCTGTTCTACCAACGTGAGAACCTTTTGTGCTTCCGAAGTAAGGACTCTCAGAGAATGGAGATTAGGGTCTCCTTTAAGTATATTAAATAGAGGTTTTAGCTCTCCTGTGGTAATTCTTAAATATGGCCTAATCCAATTTATATCTCCAAGGAGTCTTTGAAAATCATTTAGATTTTTAAGTTTATCGGTTCTAATGGTTAATTTTAAAGGCTTTACCATAGTAGCTGTAAGCTTAGTACCTAGATATTCTTGAGTTTCTCCCATTTGTAGCTTTTCTGGAGAAATATTTAAGCCATACTGTTGTAAAGTGGAAATTAAAAATTGTAAAGCCTTTTCCAAGAATTGTTTGTTTTTGTGGCAGATAAGGATATCATCCATATAATGATAAATCAACAAGTCTGGAAAATTGTCTCTTGTAGGTTTTAAGGCTTTATCTACATACATTTGGCATAATGTGGGACTATTAGTCATGCCTTGAGGCAATACAGTCCACTCAAATCTTTGGTCAGGCTGTGTATGATTGAGAGAAGGTAAGGTAAAAGCAAATCGCCAACAATCCCTTCTATGTAATGGGATTGAGAAAAAACAATCTTTTAAATCTAAAATGACAGTGGGCCAATTTTTAGGTAAAGCTGTAATTAAAGGCAATCCCCGTTGTATAGGACCCATAGGGAACATCTGTGCATTAATGGCTCTTAAATCATGTAATAGTCTCCACTTTTCAGACCTTTTCTTAATAACAAAAATAGGAGTATTCCAGGGAGAAGTGGAAGGTTGTAAATGTCCTGCCTGCACTTGTTCTTGTACTAATTTATGAGCCGCTTCTAACTTTACTGTAGTAAGGGGCCACTGTTGAATCCATTGTGGCTCATCATTTTTCCAAACTATTGGAATTGGTGTAATAACAGTGGCCCCTATATAAAACCCAGCCCTCTGAAATCATTTTTTGGAGGAGGTAAGGGCAAGGGTTGTAGTGATCCCTGTTGTTCTCGACCTAACCCTTGATTTTCTGTATATTGCATCTTTTTCATCATATGTGTCACAGGTTTAGAATTAATATTTGTTGTTAATTTAGCATTCATTTGAGTTAAGACATCCCTCCCCCATAAGGAAATAGGTATTTTACAGATATATGGTTGAAAAATCCCTGAATGGCCTTCATTATCCCTCCAGGACAGCAAAGCAGCACTCTGGTTAGGTGATTGAGCCACACCCAAACCTTGTAAATTTTGATTAGCTGTAACTACAGGCCAATCTTTGGGCCAAACTGCTTCACTTATTATACTTTTATCAGCTCCTGTGTCCAGTAATTCTATAAAAGGTTTATGTCCCACTATTAACTGCATTATGGGCCTATCTTGGAGGTCCATAGTAAAATTAGCCCAGGGTCCTCCTGTAGACCCAAATCCGTTATTTCCCCTTATTGTCTTCTTACTAGGCCACAAGGAATGCTGACTAGGTAAAATTAACATTTGTGCTATCCTATCTCCTGGAGAAATGACTGTAATTTCTTTGGGTGAAGAAACCATAGCCCTAACTTGTCCTTGAAAATCAGGGTCAATTACTCCTGGGTGGACTATAAGACCTCTTAAGGTAGAAGAACTTCTGCCTAGAAGCAATCCTACTGAATTTGTCGGAATATTTCCTTCCCAATCTGTGTCTACCATTTGTACACCCATATCAGGGGTTAATACGAGTCTGGAGGTGGCACAGATGTTCAATCCTGCACTTCCTGAGGTGGCTCTTCTTTCCTGAGCTTCATTCCCTTCTCGGTTGGAGGATACCACTGTCGTGGCACTTGTTGAATTACCCCGTATATTTGTTGTGGGCCCCGGGGTGGGCCCCTCTCCCCGTTTTTTTGTAACCTGAGGTTAGTTGGTAAAGGATTCCCTTCATTGTCCCTAACAGAATAACATTCATTAAGCCAATGATTTCCTCTTTTACACCGCGGACATAACTTAGGCCCCTTTCCTTGGCCATTATTCTTGGAAGGGCAACATGCTTTGAAATGTCCCATTTGTCCACATGTGAAGCAGGAACCAGGAGGTCCTCCTTTTTTACTCCCTCCTCTTTGTTCTAATGCTGTGGCAAGAACAGAGGTTTGTCTGTCGAGTGCAGCAATAAATGCAGCACTATTTTCAGAGGCCTCATTAATGTCTTTGCAGACTCTTAAATAAGTAGTCAAATCTTTATTTCTCCATGGCCTGATGGCATCTTTACACCATTTATTAGCTTGTTTGTAGGCTAACTGTTTTATTAAGGGCATTGCTTGATCAGCATCTCCAAAAATTCTAGAAGCTGTTTGAATTAATCTATCAACAAAGTCTGCATAGGGCTCATTACTTCCTTGGGTAACTTTTGACAACTGTCCTTGTAAATCTCCTGACCCTTGTAGGGTTTTCCATGCTTTAATAGCAGCCACAGCAATTTGAGCATACACTGCAGGATGATAATTAATCTGTGCCTGGACTCCCTCATAAGGCCCTGTTCCCATCAACATGTCTCTGTCTACCTGTGGATTCCCTGAAGCTGCATTGCGCCTTGTAGTGTCCATTGAAATTTCCTGCCAAGCTGTTTTCCACATAAGATACTGTCCCCCTGACAAGGTTGCTCTAGCTAAATTAGTCCAATCCAAAGGTAGCATATTTAAAGACATCATGGTCTCTACCAGTGAGCTGTAAAAGCCGATTGAGGCCCATAAGTGCTCACTGCTTCTTTTAGCTGTTTAACCATTTTAAAATCTAATAGCTGATGAAATCTTTGATTTTGAGCATCCTCAAATACTGGATATGTAGCATTCTGTAAGGAGGCCCACCCTCTATGTCTGCTATGGTTTTCCTTTTCCTTAAACTCCATAGGTGGTGCACTGGAAGCAATAGGTGTACTAAGCCTTCTGGGGGCAATAGGTGTACTAAGCCGTTTAGACACTAGATGGCGCTCAGGTTGCACGCTTAACTTTCCCATAGCTTCCTCAAGCTCCTCCCCAGTAAGTTCTTTCTCAGAACTTTCTCTTTCCATATAACTTTCTCTTTCTGAAGTCTGAGAACATGATCGTTCCTCTTTAATTTCTTCTAAGATCTGACTTCCTTCTTCTAAAGGCCCCTTTAAGTCCCTAAAAGGGTTTTTTGATTTACCTTGCTGCATCAAACAAGATTTAACAAGTGACCATATTGGCAGAGTTCCCATTGGCAAAGGCTCGCGTCTCTCCGCGTCACGCAAATCCTCTCCTAGCTGTTCCCACTGAGGAAGATTTAATAATCCCTCGTCTAAAAACCACGGAGAGACTTTCTCTACAGTATCTAGGAGCTTGAAGGCCGTGTTTGCCTTCAATGGTGTTCCGTGATTTTTTAAAAGTTCTCTAAGAGGCCGTTGCATTCTAATCTTAGACAGATCCGTTCCCATGACTACGAGGTAGTTTACTAGTTTAAACACACAAACAAAAGACAGGCGCGCGCACGCACACACGCTCACTCACACACGCGCACAGTTTGGTACCACTTGAATCGTCCCTCCCACGGGGAACCTTTTATGATGAATCGTCCCTCCTCTGGGGAACCTCTTATGATGAATTGTCCCTCCGCTGGGGAACCTCCTGTGATGAATTGTCCCTCCGCTGGGGAACCTCCTGTGATGAATTGTCCCTCTGTTGGGGAACCTCCTGTAATGAATTGTCCCTCTGCTGGGGAACCTCCTGTAATGAATTGTCCCTCTGCTGGGGAACCTCCTGTAATGAATTGTCCCTCTGCTGGGGAACCTCCTGTAATGAATTGTCCCTCTGCTGGGGAACCTCCTGTAATGAATTGTCGCTGCTCCGCGAACCTCGAGACGTCTCACCTTTTGAACTCTCAGACTAATTTTTCTTGATTTGAAAACTTATGTGAACTTACCCTTATATTTTTTCTCGTTCCCGGGTTTCGGCACCATCTATCACGTCCCCTGCCCGCAGAGAAACACGAAACCGGATCAGGGCAAGTTCTTTATTTTCTGCAGTCTGCTTCTTCTGGCTGGCCAGCACTGGCCGCTCTTGCAAGCGCCTTACATTACATACATCAACCAATCAGCTTATAGATCATGAGGGAAAAGCATGGACAGTAATGGAGCATAATAGTGTGGATATAGCGATCATGCAGTGTCCACGAGGACCCATGACCAATCACATTAACTTCCTCAAAATACGCCACTTGTTGGCAGAGAGTATTAGTCTGCTGGAGGTACCTGGTTTTGTTCTCAGCACTTCCTTGGCACCTTGCCAGGCGCCATCTTGGCCACGCCGAAGGGCTGGGGGCCTGCAGTACCCCGACATTTTCTTATTAAGTTCTTTGTAGAATCCCAGATTTCTTTAAGCTCTCCCATTCTTTCCATTCTTTAATTTCCTCCTGTCTTTCTTCTCTCCTTCACATCCAATGTGAATTTCATATTTATCAAGATAAGCTCCCACTTACAGGGTTACTTTTTAAAAATTTTTATTAATGCAGTACAATTATAAATAAAACTATGTTCTATTTTGACATAATTACACAAACACAGAATATAATTTTCTCCAATTCAAGCCACAGATTTCCCCCATTAGATTTCCTCCTTGTTCCCCTGTTGCCTTTCCTTTGTTCTATTGGTCTTTCTTCTATTTAATGATATTTGTCTTTTATTATTTACTTATGTATTTATAACTTCATTTATTTATTGGTTCTTTTTGGCTCTGACAGTAAAATCCATTTTGATATAATTTTACAAGCATGCAATATGTCCTATTCTAATTAGGACCCCACTCTGTGGATGTACCTGGTGATGGGGTTCAGGGTGTTGTTTTTGTATATATACATAGGCAAATTATGTCAGTTTCATTCCACTCTCTTTCCTGTTCATATCCCCCTTCCTTCCACCCATTCCACATTGTCTAATCTACTGAAATTCCATTATTTTCCTTATGCCCTCCTTAATGTGGTTTAACTTCCAAATATCAGACAAAACATTCAACCTTTGGCTTTTGGAACTGGGTTATTTCACTTAGCATGAAAGTCTACAGATCTATCTATTCACTGTCAAATGCCATAAAGTCATTCTTTTTTATGTCATTCTTTTTTTGTGTGCCCAAGAAATATTCCAAGGTGTATATATACCACATTTTCTTTATTCATTCATCTCTTAAAGGGCAACCCAGTTGGTTCCATAGCTTAGCTATTGCATAGTGAGCTGCTTTAAACATTGTTGTGAGCACATCATTTTAGTATACTGATTTTAATTACTTTGTGTACCGAGGAGTGGAATAACTTGGTCAAATGGTGGCTCCATTCCTAGTTTTTGAGGATATCCATACTGCTTTTCAGGGTGGTACAATTTGTAGTTACACCAGCAATGTATGAGTGAACCTTGTTCCCCATGTGTTCATGAGCTCACAAACTTTATTGTTGCTTGTATTCTTGAAAATTGCCTTTCTGTGTGAGGCAAAATCTCAGTGTGGTTTTAATTTGCATTATTCTAATAGCAAGAAAGGTTGAACAGTTTTTCACATATTTGTTTCCCATTTGTATTTCCTCTTCTATAAAGTGTCTCTTCAATTCCTTTGCCCATTTATTGATTGTTTTTATATTAAGCTTTGAATTATTGTTTGACTTGGAAATTAACACCCTATCTGAGGAGCAGATGGCAAAGGTTTTTTTTCCCAATGTATAGGTTTTCTCTCCTTGCTCTTGATTTTGTCTTTTGCTATGAAGAAATTTTTAGTTTGATGCCATCACATTTATTGTCAATTTTTTTTTTTGCAGTACTGGAGATTGAACCCAGGGTCTTGTGCTTACTAGGAAAGCACTCTACCAAATGAGCTATATCTCCAACAATTTTCTTTTGATTTTAATTATCTTTTTGAGGAGTCAGTCTCTGTACCAGTATGTTGCATTGTTAGTCTAACAGTTTTTTTTCCATTGTGTGCAGCATTGTTGATCCAATACTTTGCCATTGAAACACATTGAGTTGAGTTTTGTAGGGTGAGAGATAGGGTTAACTTTCAATACATATGGATTTCCAATTTTTCCAGCACCTTTTGTTGAAGAGGTTATCTTTTCTCCAATGCATGTTTTTAGTGCCTTTGTTTAGTATGAGATAACTATATTCATGTGGGTTTGTCTCTGTGCCTTCTAGTCTACTCCATTGGTCTTCTTGCCTCTTTTGGTGCCAGTACCATGCTGTTTTGTGATTATAGCACTAGAGTATAAAGGTTGGTATCATGATACCTCCTGCTTCACTTTTCTTGCTAAGTATTGCTTTAACTATTCTGGAATTCTTATTTTTACAATTGAATTTTATGACTGCTTTTCTTTACTTCCATGAAGAAGGTCATTGGAATTTTGATGGAATTTTCACTGTGTCAGTAGTGCTTTTGGTACTATGGCCATCTTGTCAAAAATAATTCTACCTATCCAATACATGAGAGGTTCTTCTGTCTTCTGAGGTCTTCCTCAATTTTTTTATTTAGTGTTTTTTTTTTTTTCACTATAGAGGTCTTTCACTTCTTTTGATAGATCGATTCCCAAGTATTGTATTTATTTCTATTTGAGGGGTTATTATGAATGGGTTAGTTTTCTTAATTTATCTTTCAGCTGATTTTTCTTGGAGTATAGGTTTACAACTGATTTATGAGTGTAAATTTCAAATCCTGCTAATTTTCTGATTTAATTAATGAGTTCTACAAGGTTTCTGGTCGATTTTGGGATCTTGTAAATCTAGGATCATACTGTCAGCACACAGGGATAGGTTTAGCACTTCTTTCCTGTGTTTCTTCAATTTATTTCTTTTGCCTAATTATTTTGAGTAGGTATTCTAGGACTATGATGAATAGATTGTAAAGTGTGCATACCCTTCTTGTTCCTCTTTTTAGAAGGAATTGTTTCAAGTATTCTTTGTTTAGAATGCTGTTGGCTGTGGGGTTGGTGTATATAGATTTTATAATATTGAGTTATGTTCCTTCTATCCCTACTTTTTCTAGTGTTTTGATCACAAATGTATTATGCTTTTTACCAAATGCTTTTCCTGTAGCTATTGAGGTAATCATGTGATTCCCATCTTTAAGTCTATTGATGTGATGGATTATGTTTATTGATTTCCATATGTTAAAAGAAACTTACAGCCCTGGGAAGATCTCCATTTGATCAGGGTGCATACCTTTTTAATTTTTTAAATGTAATTTGCCAGTATTTTATTGAGAATCCTTTATCTATGTTCATCAATAATATTGATGTAAAGTTTTCTTTTCTTAATATGTCTTTGTCTGATTTTCATATCAGGGTGAAATAAACTACATAGAATGTGTTTCAAGGAGTTTTCTTCTATTATTTTTTGTAGAATAACTTAAGAAGATTTGGTATGAATTTTTAAAAGTCTGATGTTACTCACCTGAGAATTCATCTGGTCCTGGGATTTTCTTAGTTGGTAGTTTTTGATGGCATCTTTTATTGAATTACTTGAAATTGATCTGTTCACATTTTTATATAATCCTGGTTCAATTAGTGGTATGTCATATGTCTTTAGCAATTTGTCAACATCTTCAAGATTTTCTATCTCATTGGAATATAAACTCTCTAAATAGCTTTTGATTACCCTTTGTATTTCAGTAGTACCTGTAGTGATATTTCCCTTTTCATCACAGATTTTAATAAATTTATTTTTCTCTCTCTTGGTTAGCTTGGTTAAGTGTTAATAAATTTTACTTATTTTTTCAGAGAACCAACTTTTTAATTCACTGATTTTTTAAAAAATAGTTTAAAAAAATCTCAATTTCATTGATTTGCCTCTGATTTTAACTATTTCCTGTGTTATACTGATTTCTGTGTTGATTTGTTGTTTTCATATTGGGGTCATAAGATGTAATGTTAGATTATGTATTTGGTGTCTTTCAGGTTTTGTTTTATTTATTTATTTATTTATTTATTGTATACAAATGGGATACATGTTGTTTCTCTATTTGTACATGGAGTCAAGGCATACCATTTGTGTAATCATACATTTACATAGGGCAATGATGTTTGATTCATTATTTTTTCCCTTCCCCCACCCCTCCCACCCCTCTTTTCCCTCTATACAGTCCTTCTTTCCTTCATTCTTACCACCCTCCTTATCTCTAACCCTATGAAGTTTTTTTGATGTATTGAAAGTTCAATGTTATGAACTTTCTTCTTAAATTCACCACCTTAGTGTCCTGGAGATTATGGTGTTTTGCATCATTATTCTCTTTTGCCTCTATATAATTTTATATCACCCCTAATTTCTTCTGCTCTCCATTCATCATTCACTAGTGAGTTTTTCAAACTCTAGGTATTTAGGTAAGTTTTATTTATCTTAGCCCTTATTTCTAATTATTTTATCATTATGATCTGCTGGAATGCAAGGTATTAACTACTTTTTGAATTTGCCTAAAATTTCTTCATGTCCTAAAATATGCTCTATTTTAGAAAATTTTACAGGTACTGCTGAGAAGAAATTGTATTCAGTCACTGATGGATGGAATTTTATACATATGTTAATATAAGTATAAATATATAGTCTAAATTTTACTTTTTTAGATCTGTACATTGCTTATTTAGTTTTTGTTTGTATAATATGTCTAATGATGAGAGATGATTATTAAAATCACTGAGTATTTTTGTCTTGTGGTCTTTTTGATTCTTGATAATGAGAAGGGTTTATTTGATATATGTAGATGCTCCATTTTGGGGGCATAAATAGTTACAGCTGATAATTCTCTTTATTTCATAACTCCCTTAAACATTATGAAATGACCTTCTGTATCTCTCTTGATTAACTTTGGTTTGAATCCCACTTTATCAGATATGAGACTAGAACCACCTGGTTGCTTATTGATCCATGTGTGTGATAAGTTTTTTACCATCTATTTATCTTCAGTCTGTGTATATCTTTGCCTATGAGCTGAGTCTCCTGGAAACAGCATATTGTTGAGTCTAGCTTTTTAATAAAATCTTTGTCTTTTGATTGATGAATTGAGCCCATTAAAGCACAGAATTATTATTTTATTTCCTGTCATTTTGATTTATTTCTAGTTTTAAAGTTGAATTTGATTTTCCTTTGATTCTCTTAGTATAGCTTCATCCTCTGATGATTTTCATGTTTTCTCCATGTCTTCTTCATGAAATATTTTATTGAATTTGTTTTGTAGTTACAACTTCCAAGCTGTAAACTCTTTTAACTTTTGTTTATCATGAAAGGTTTTTATTTTATCCTCAAATATGAACCTTAACTTTCCTGGTTATAGTATTCTTGGATAGTGTACATTGTCCTTCAGAATTCTGTGCAAAATATTTCAAGGCCTCCTAGCTTTTAGCATTTGGGTTGAAAAATGAACTGAAATCTACAATGGTTAATTTCTAAATGTGACCAGTCATTTCTCTCTAGCTGCTTTTCAAATTCTGTCCTTTTTCTATAAGTTAGGTATTTTTATAACAATGTCCTGTATTGCTTAATTTGAATTATCAACTTGACTGGATTAAAAATGCTGATGATTAAGAGGCCTCTGGGTGTGTAAACGAGGTTGTGTCTAGGAATGATTGGAAGGTGAAATAGTGAACTGAAGTAGAGACCCTCCCTAAGCATGGGTGGCACTGCCCAATAGGATGGAATAAAAGCTGGAGGAACAAGGAAGCATATGCAGATGCAAGCTTGGCTCTTCTTGAAGGGGTTCTTGATCAGTGCTTGGATCATCTGACGATATAAGACTCTCACTTCTTCACTCTTCCAAAGCATACTCTGCCAGTGATTCTCCACATAGTTTTCAGAAGCCTTGTTTTTGAAGTAGGGTAGCACCATTGATCCTTCTTATTCTGGGGTTTCTGTGTCTTGGACTGTGTAGCTTCTGGTTCTTCCAGCTCTCCTGCTACAGAGAGCCACTGTGGACTATCCAGCTTCTGGTCATATAATCTAATCTAATAAATCCCCTTTTATAATCATTCTTCCTCTTGATTCTATTCCTCTAGAGAACCCTGACTAATTCATGTCCCTTGGAATGGGTTTCTTCTAATTTTATATATTTGGAGTCCTGTATGACTCCTGTATTTAATTTTCCATTTCAATTTTAAGATTTAGAAATTTCTCCATTATTATTTAATTGAAAATATTGTGCATTGCTTTAATTTGTACCACAGAGCCTCTCCAAATCCTAGATTTGACCTTCTAATACCATACCATATTTCTTAAAAATTCTGTTTATGGTCTCTTAACATCTTTTATCCATGATCAAGTTAAGTTTTAAGATTATGTACTGTCTTTGTTGCCTGAAAATCTTTCAAATAATCTAGCCTATTGGTAATGCTTTCCATTTAATTTTAAATTTGTTTTATTGATTCTTCCATTTCAAGAATTACCAGTTGGGGCTGGGGTTGTGACTCAGTTGTAGAGCACTTGTCTAGCATGCATGAGGGACTGAGTTCCATCTGAAGCACCACATTTAAAAAAATTACAAGTTAATTTTTCTTCAAAATCTCTGAATCCATAATGAAGTGATCTTTCACTTCTTGTATTTTCTCTGTGATTTTAATCCTTTTATCATATTTTACCTCTTAGATCATCTTATCTGTGTACTTTCTAAATTCCTCACCTGACATTTTCTGCACTGCAGTGTCAGTGGAGTCTATTGTTGGATCACACTCTTTTGTTTTGGATGTTTTCTTCCATTGCTTTTACATATTGTTTATGTGTCTACCCATCTATTCAAATGGATCTGAAGAAAGAGGACTTCTACTCTACAAACTTTGAGAAATCCTGTAGGCTTAGGGTGCCTCACAGATTGGGGGAGCTAAATAACAACTAAAACTTATGCATATGACATATTAGATTAAATTACATATTTCCCATTGTGACATCTGCAATGTTGGTTGATACAATAAACAGAAATGGTAGGATAGCGCTTTCTCTCAGTAAAGACCATAGGTATTTATGAATCATATCTGTCATAAAATCAAACAGTAGGTATTATCTTTGACTTGCTGTGTATTAATTTTTGTTATAACATTAGTAGTGCAGTCTGCCATTTTAAAAACTAACCAATACTAAGAGAAGCTAAAAATAGAGTTTATTAAGAGGGACAAAAAATAGATGAAAATAGAATAGTAGAAAACGTTTTGCAATTTAAAAAGTTGAATATGACTGATGCAGAGGCAAAATATTATGTGTTGTTTCTGAGGGGGAGGACAAAATAAAGAAAAAAATTAAAGGAAGAGTGAAAGAATGATGAGTTTGGCTTCTGTTGATTCATCTTCTATTTATTTACAGATATTTAAGTTAGTGATTATAGGTATACATAAAATTGAAATTTACTGTGCTGTATTCATATATGTACATAAGAGAATTTGGTTTGTTTTATTCTACTATTCATCCCACTTTTGTCCTCTTTTCTTTGCTATAACCCTTCCTCTACTCCACAGATGATGCTTTCATTTTTAATGAGTTACCCCTTTTTCCATCTAGCATTAACATATGAGGGAAAATATTTGACTTTTGACTTTCTGAATCTGGCTTATTTCACATAGGATCAAGTTCTCCAGTTTCATCAATCTTCCACCAAATGCTGTCTTTCCATTCTTCAGTATGACTAAGTAAAATGTCATTGTGAATGTACACCATATTTTCTTTATCCATTTGTCTGTTGATTGGTATGTAGGCTGGTTTTGTAATTTGGTTATTGTGAATTGTGTTGCTACAACACAGTGGTGGCTGTTCCTCTACAGTATGCTGATTTTAGATATTTGGGTATTTATCAGGGAGTGGGACAACTTGGTCATATGGTGGTTCCATTCAAACTTTTGAATGGAATATCCATAGTGTTTTCCAGAATTATTGTACTAATTTGCTATCCTACCTAAACTGTGTAAGTGTACATTTTCCCCCACAGTATTCCTTTGATCTTCTTAAAAATTCTTTTTAGATATACATGACAGTAGAGTATATTTTACATATTACACACATATGGAGTATAACTTTCCATTCTTGTGCTATACATAATGTAGAGTTACACTGGTCTTGTATATATAATCTTCCTCCAAATGTTCTCTCTGATACATGGATACCCCACATTAATCTTGAAAATTGCTATTGTGAGTGAAGAGATAAAAATCTCTATTTAGTTCTTTTTAAATGTAATAATGTTATTGAGGTATAGGAAAATAGTAACGACACAATAATAATAGTCTCTCCTCCATGTAGTTTTGACTTCCATTTCACTGATTTCTAGATATGTTGAACATTTTTTCATATATATGTTGGCCATTTGTGTTTCTTATTTTAAGCAATGTTTGTTTAGATTTTTTGCCCATTTAGTAATTGGGGTGGTTCATACTTTTTAGTTCTTTTACATTCTGTATATTAATTTTCTATCATTAGGAGCAGGTGAAAAAGATTTTATCACATTGGTAGACTCTCTATTCACATTCTTGTTTCCTTTGTTGGGCACACATTTTGAAATTTGATTTTATCCCACTTTTTGATAATTGGTTTTATTTCTTATGCTATAGAAGTCTTATTAAGGCAGTTGATGTTTTTGTCAATATGTTGGAGTGTTGGACCTACATTTTCTTTAAGCACTTCTAGAGTTTCTGGTTTAATTCCTAAGTCTTTGAGCCACTGGATTTGGCTTTGGTGCCAGGTGAGAGATAGGGATAAAGTTTTATTTTTTCTAAATATGGATATCTAATTTTCAAAGCATCATTTGTTAAAAAGTCTCTCCTTCCTCCAACATATATTTTCTGCTCCTCTGTCACATATCAGGTCACTGTATCAGTGTGGATTTTTCTGTATTTTCTATTCAATTGGTCTTAAGGTCTGTTTTGGTAATACAGTTTATATACAAAAGCTCTACAACATAATTGGTTATCTGGTATTGTGATGCTTTCAGCATCCTTTTTTTCATTCAGGGTACTTTGGATATTCTATGTCTCTTAATTGTCCAAATGAACTTTAGAACTGCTTTTTTTTTGTCAATGTATCTTGTAAAGAATGCCATTGATATTTTTATTGGGATTGTATTGAGTTTACTGCTGTAGCTAGTATGGCCATTTTGATATTAATCCTGCTTATTCAACAACATGGGAAGTATTTGCACCTCCTAAGTTCTGCTTCCATTTTTTTATATTCAGTGTTCTGTGGTTTTCATTGTTGTTGCCTTTCACCTCATAGGTTAGATTTTTTCCCAAGTATTTTTTAAGGCACTGTGATTTAGACATTTTTTTCCCAATTTCTTTTGTAGCAGATTTACTCTTGCAACATAGGAATGCTATTGATATATGTATGTTGTTCTTATATCCAGCTCCCTTAGTAAATTTCTTTATAAACTCTATGTATTTGCTAATGTAGCATTTTAAATATTCTAAGTTAAGGTTCATGTCATCATCAAACAGAAACAAGTAATTTTTTTTCCTATGTGCATGCCATTAAATTTCTTCTCTTGCCTGATTGCTCTGGCTTGAAATTCAAGTTGAATAGAAGTGTTGAGAGTTTATGTCCTTGTTTTCTTCTTGATTTTTAGAGAAAATGCTTTGATTTTCCTCCATTCACTAAAATGTTAGCATTGGGTCTCTCATATTCAGCTTTTAGAATGTTGAAGAAATTTTCTTCTATCACTAGTTCCTCTAGAGTTTTAAAGATGAATGGATGCTGGATGTTGTCAGAAGACTTTTCTGCTTCTGTTGAGATAATCATGTGAATTTGTACTTAAATCTGTTTATGCAGTGAATTACACACACACACACACACACACACACACACATAGTAAGTAATATGTAAGATATTACTCTATAGAGTCATATGAAAAGTTTATTTTTTTGGTGCAGGGGATTTAACCTAGCCATGACTTACTGACTAGCAACATATATTCTACTAGTCACTTTTTAAAGTTACACATGGCAGATGCCCAGAGGTTGTTTTCCTGGGTGCTGCAGTTGCTCACACAGCCACCACAAACTCTGTCACAGATGCTGCCCCTGAAGATGCCACCAAAAGCCTTATACAGATTTAATGCAATTTCTATTAAAATCCCAAAGACATTCTTCATAAAACTAGAATAAGGAATATGAAATTCATTTGGAAAAATAAGAGACCCAGAATAGCCAAAGCAATCCTTAGCAAGAAAAGTGAGGCAGATGGCATCACAGTACCACTACAGAGCTCTATTCATAAAAATAGCATGGTATAGGCAACAAAACAGACATGTAGAACAATGGTACAGAAAAGAAGACACAGAGACAAACCCACATAAATTCAGGTATGTCATATGAGACAAAGGTGCCAAAAATATCCAATGGAGAAAAGATAGCTTATTCAACAAGTAGTGCTGGGAAAATGGAAAACCACATGTAACAAAATATAATTAAACCCTTATCTCTCTCCCTGTATGAAACTCAACTCACTGTGGGTCAAAGACTTAGGCACTAGAACAGTGACCCTGTGCCTAATAGAAGAAAAAATAGGCCTAAATCTTCACCATGCAGTCTAGGACCTGACTTCCTTACCAAGACCCCTAAAGCAAGAGAAGTTAAATCAAGAATCACAGATGGGATGGACTTAAACTAAAAGTTTCTTTTCAGTCAAGACAAAATCTAATAATGTGAATAGAGAGCTTATAGATTGGAAGAAAATCTTTACCGTGCATCTCAGATAAAGCATCAATTTCTAGGATCTATAAAGAACTCAAAAAAACTTACAGACACATACAAATAAATAATCCAATCAATAAATGGGCTAAGGAACTGAACTGACACATCACAGAAAATGATATACAATTGATCAAAAAATACATAAAAAATGTTCAACATCTCTAGCAATTAGAGAAATGTGAATCAAAAGACAAAGGTTTCATCTCACTCCAATGAGAATGGCAATTATCAATACAACCAACAATAAATGTTTGTGAGGATGCAGTGGGAAATGTGCACTCATTTATTTCTGGTGGGAATGCAAATTGGTGCAACCTATATGGAAAGTAGTATGGAGAGTCTTCAGAAAACTTGGAATTAAACCAGTTATCCCACTCCTTGATTTAAGCCCAAAGGACTTAAAATCAATGTACTGCAGTGACACATGCATATTAATGTTTATAACAGCTCAATTCACAATAGCTAAATGATGGAACCAACCTAGATGCCCTTCAACAGATGAATGGATAAAGAAAATGTGAGCTATAAGTGTGTGTGTGTATATATATACACACTCACACATACAGTGATATATAGGAACACAATTGGTTTATGGGTATTAATTTTATATCCTGCTAATTTTCATAATCTACTAATTCTAGAAGCCCTCTGGTGGAGTTTTTTGGGTCTTCTAAATATAGAATCATGTCTTTGGCAAATAGAGATAATTTAAGATCTTGTGTTCCTATTCATATCACTTTCATTTGTTTAATTGTTCTAGTGCAGTTTGTAAGTACTAAGTTGAATAGAAGTGGTAAAAAAAAAGGGCATCCCTCTCTTGTTCCAGTTTTTAGCAGGAAAAATTTTAAATTTTATCCATTTAGGATGATAGTGACCTTGGGTTTAGCATATATAGCATTTACAATATTGAGACATATTCTGACTATTCCTAATTTATTTAGTGTATAGAGCATGAATGGATGCTGAATTTTGTCAAATGCTTTTTCTTTGTATATTGTGATAATCATGTGATTATTGTGTTTAATATATTTATGTGATAAATTATTTTATTGATTTATGTGTGTTGGACCATCCTTGCATTCCTGCCATGAAACTCACTTGATCATGGTACTCTATCCTTTTCAATATATTTTGTATGGAATTTGCCAGTATTTTCTTTAGAACTTTTGCATCTATATTCATCAGGGATATTAGTCTGAAGTTTTCTTTCCTTGATGAATCTTTGTCTGGTTTTGATATCAGGGTGAAACTAGGATCATAGAATGAGTTTTGAAGTGTTTCCCCCTTTTCTGTTTTATGGAATAATTTGAGAAATATTGGGATAAAGTCTTCCCTGAAGGACTGGAAGGACTTGACTGAGAATCTATTTGGTCCTTGGTTGTTTTTTTTTTTTTTTTTCCTTTTTGTGGTAGGCTTTTCATGGCATCTTCTATTTCATTGCTTGAAATTGGTGTTTTGATTTTCTGTGTTCTCCTACATTAATTTCTTTAGGTCATATTTCTCTAGAAATTTGTTGATCTCTTTGTGATTTTCTATTTTATTAAATTATAGATTTTCACAATACTTTCTATTATCTACATTTTAGTAGTTTCTGTGGTGATATTTCATTTTTATAAATTTTAGTAATTTGAGTATCTCTCTTTTTTTCATTAATTTGGCTAAGTGTTTATTAATTTTATTAATTTTTCAAAGAAGCAACTTTTGTTTTATTTACTTTTTGAATGTTCTGTTTCAATTTCATTGATTTTGTTACTGATTTTAATTATTTTCTGTCTTCTACAATTTTGCTATAGATTTGTTCTTTTCTTAGGCTTTGAGATGTAATTTTAGGTTATTTAGTTGGAATTTTCTGTTATTTTATCAAATGAGATCAATGCAATTATCTTTCCTCTTAGAGGTTCCTTCATAGTGTCCCAGTAATTGTGATATGCTGTATCACTATTCTCAATTACTTCTATGTATTTTTTTAAATTTTATCCCTGATTTCTTCAGCTATCCATTAGCTATTTAATAGTGTAGTATTTATCATCCAGTTGTCAGGGTAGCCACTCTTTTTTATTTTATCATTGATTTCTCATTTCCTTCTTTTATGATCTGATATAATCCAAGGTATTAGAGTTATAGTTTGCATTTACACAGAGTTCCTTTGTGGTTTAAAATATGATCTATTTTAGTGAAGGATACATGTGTTATTGAGAAAAAAGTATATTCAGTCACTAATGGTTAAAATATTCTATATGTCAGTTATGTCTGAATTATTAATTTTATTGTTTATTTCTAAACCTTTATTTAGTTTTTGGTTGGAAGATCTATCAGTTGTTGATAGGAATAAATTAAAATCACCCAGTATTATTGTGTTTTGGTTTATTTCACTCTTGAAACTGAGAAAGGTTTGATATATGTAGATGCTCCATTTTCGGTGAAGTGAATATTTACAATTGGTATGTCTTATTGATGTATATTTCCCTTAAGCAGTATGATATGACATTCTTTGTTCCTTTTGATTAACTTTGACTTCAAGTCCACTCTATCTGATATAAGGATATTAAAGCCTCCTTGTATTTGAGTTCCAAGTGAATGATATTTGTTTTCCATCTTTATATCTTAACTTGTGAATGTCTTTGCTCATGAGGAGATTTGTTTGGAGATAGCATATTGTTGGGTATTCTTTTTTAATCCAATCTTACAGACAATTTCTTTTGGTTGATGAGTTATGGTATTCACACTCAATGCTATTATTGAGATATGATTTTTATTTCCTATCATTTTGAGTTATTTTTTTTAATTTTGTTTTTATAAGGCAATTTCATCTCCTTGGATCACCTGTTTTATACACATCCACAAAACATGCACAGACACATTTGCCATGTTTTGTTCATGACTTAGCCTCAACAGTTTAGATTCTAAAGTTGTCATTAGGTCAGTCATCAGAAACTTCCTCCTCATGGATCTTCAGATCTCAGTTCTTTTAGCTTTGTTTCCAATCTGCCCACAAACATCTCCTTCAGTCATTAGACAGAAATGTGGGCAGAAGGTATCCACAAAATTGGGGTCCTCACTAACAGGTTTTCTTTTTTCTGGCATTACCTCTAACTTTCCATGATCTGTGGATTAACTCTCTGTTTTCTGGGTCTTCATGAACCCAGGCTACAGGTTTCTTTAAAGATAGTTTTATCCCCCTCCACCCTGTGGCCTCTCCTCAAGCAAAAAGAGAAAGGAAAACCTGTGCCCATCCCAATGCCATGACATTGTCTTTTTCAAAGTGTTAAATGGACCTCTATTCTCTGTCCTGACTTAGTCCTTATTTAGTGTTTTCAGGTAGGATTCCTTTTGCTCCTTTGTCTAGAGTTTATAATTGTCTCTGTGTATGTGCTGGAGATAGGGATGAAGAGACTCAGCTGCACTAAGAAATACATTTATAGAGCTCTCTTTTTATATTAAAATAGTGTGAAAATCCATGAACCTTCTTGTGAAAATTAAAGACATATGACACCCCAAAATTCTTGGCACTATGTTCTAAATTCCTAATGTCCCTGTTCATCTTTCTAACTTCTTCCTATTTTTCTAATAATATATCTTTTTCCATATACACCCATCTTCATTTTTGTTCAATGCATTCTGCCAGATGTTCCATCTTTTGAAATCTGCCTCACCACAGCAGCATGGGTTCTTTTCCTTAGCACATTTCCAGGAGCTTCCCCTCAGTCACCCTTGCTAAACTTCACCATGTCCATGGCCTGCAACTGCCATGCAGTATATGTTGTTTTTCAGTTGTCAGGTCAAGAGTAGGCTACTGAAATGGTATGTCCCAATGCCATACAAAGAGAAGGAAAAGATCACATGAGAACTTTTTCAGACCATTTATCAAAGAAACCCAAAAGTGCTTCCTTAAGTGGTGAGATCTGAAGATCGTTTTCAAAAGATACTCTAGTCTGCCTTTTGCTGTGTTATTGAAGATCAGAAAAATGAATTAAGTAACCTGGAAATAATTAACTGTTATGTGTAAACTACTTGAGAGTGTTGTGAACTTGATATCATCTTTCATTTTGAGAATGCTTATTTTATTTTGAATGAGTTTCTTTTGGGAGGGAAAGTTAAGGAAATACCAAGAAAAATGTTTTTAAAGCAATTGAGCAAGTTTATCTACTATAGGATTCACAACATGAATATTTTAATGTCCCTGTGCACTAAATGAATACTCAATTATGCAAAATTTTGCAGAGGAAATAAGGAACTGAAAATATTTATAAAAGAAAATATCCTCACCTTGGTAACTATCTTGTAAAATAATAATAGAATATTTCAGAACCAGTACCACTACAATTGTATGTTTTCTTGTTTGCATTCATTTTTTTCTGTATTATTTCATTCTGTATATGATCTTGATATATATTATTCTTCTGACAAGGTATGACATGTGAATATTTTGAGTAATAGTTCATCTTCAGCACATGCATGTTACAAGTAATGAAGCATCTGTGATAATTTTATAAAAGAAATCATAGCATTCATTATTGTTTATCAAAGATAATTTGGATGACATACTCTGTCCAAGTAAGCAGTGCCATAATATTTAGTGTTTTTCAGTCTTCACTTCTTGTAGGGGAATAAAAAACAAAGCAAAACTATAGTGTGAATTTCTTGCAAACTGAGTTAGAATGTTCTAATGTACCACATAAAAGAGTATGTTTAAATAACACAAGAAACTAAAATTAATTTGTATTCATGTAAAATATTTAAAAGTTTCAGTTAAGAAATTTTGTAGTGCCATATTTGTTGAATCACATTTTTTCTATATTATGATACTGATCAATCTCTTTAAGAACAGTTAGAAAGCTGTTAGAAATGTCTTCTGCACTATATATTACTCAGTGATACCCCTTTTCATGTATCAATACTGAATTTATTTATGTAGTTCAAAAATTCTCATTCTGACTCAATACCTGAATGTTTATATATTGTAAACAAAATATACTTATTAATTTTTTTTCATTTTTCAGCCACTCTGGCATAAAAAATAAGGATATGCAATAAATAAAAGCTGCAGTGCAATTTACTCAGTGGTTATTTTGGACCATTCCACCCCCTCCATTATTCATTTTTTCTCCCAAAACTTTCCCACATCCCCACAGTGGAAACATATAATTAAAAACATTAAGTCCCTGGGATGTATGGTTCACATCAAGACATCATTTGAGTTCTTTCAAATAATGTACAGATCTTCATGTAAGAAACACATTTTGTGGTCACAGTTACCTTAAAAGTAATTATGTTCAGGGGCTAGCTTGTTTGCTTTGGATGCTGTGTACTGGGCTGTAACTAGTTGTTGCTTTTGTTGTTTGTATACAGCTGATTGCTTTAAATTAGTAAATCCTGAAATAGCTTTTCTTGCATACCTAACAAAATTATTTTATCTAAAATAAAATAATAGCAACTATCAAAATTATTTCCATGGGAGTAGTATAAATGAAGGTTCTCCTGTTTCTGTCATTATTATTTTTCTCCCTCCTCCTTTTTACATGGAGTACTCAAATGTTTTACACTTTTGCTACATATGAATCTGATAATATCTGAAACTCATTATTCCACTACCCTAACTCTGTAGCCCCAATCTAACATTATTGATCTGATTCTTGTGAAATATTTAGCTAAACAGAGAGCCTTCATATTTTTCAATGAGAAATGAACTTATACATGGGAAAGACTTTTTATGTCTTCTCTAGGAAGTTTTGAACATGTATTTTTGAAAGTCTTCTTAAAGATGGATTTAATTTAGTAATGTATTTCACTTAAATATACCCAAAGTATCTTTTCTTCATTATCAGTAGAACAATTAAAATTTAATTAAAGTTAAAATTTTGTGAGATAATAAATGCTTATTACCATCCTAGGCAATTAAGAGTTTTTAGTTTTTTAAGATACATTTAATATGTACTGACTTAACCATTATTGTGTTTGTTATAAAAATACTTCATGATGTTTTGCAACCATCATCATTATCTGTCTATGAGAATCCTTTTTATCTTATAAAAGTGAAGATCTCTACCAGGTAATCAGTAATTCTCATTTCACTTCTTCCCCCAGCAGCTACCATTTTCTTTTTCTATGATATTCATTGCAATTATTGAGTTATTTTATATTATTTTATTTTCCTACTAAGTTCTTTAAAATTTAATGTATATTTCACATTTATGGCACAACTCACTTTGTACTAACTTCTTTCAGGTACTTGTTAGCCACATTTGGCTATTGACTGCTGTTTCAAATAGCCAGACTCTATGCTATAATGTATACTGAATCCATATATAATTGATCTGTTACTATGTGATATAAATCATTTGGTATACTTTCTAAATTTTATTCTTATTTGTTATGAACAATAGGCAGGTTCCGGTTTTCAAAATTTTGAAATAGGCAGGTGCCAATTTAAAAAAATAATTGTATGCCCAGATTCTGAAATGATGTCTATGTAGTTGGTTAGACATCAGTAAGCATAAGACTATGTTTAAAATGTTTGCTGTCTAAGAAGTTGGTGGTTATGAGCTACTAGATCTTAGGACTTTTGTAGAATATAGATTTCTTGATGACTCTGTTGAGGTAGACAAAATTACCATGCTTGATGGCTTGCTAGAGGGATTCTCTCTCATGTCTCTAGGGTAAAGTCTTATTTCAGACTCATTTAGAGAGATGAGAGTGACATAGCTCGGTGCATCTTAAATATCTAGTATGTTTAAATGAATGGCATTGATGACTGACCATGAAGGCAGCTTGATAAATTTGACAGTCAGATATGAGATACCATTTAGGACAGCCCTACACTAAACAGGTTTCTTTTTGGATTCAACTTTTGATTTCATTGACTACCTTCTTGCTTGGTAAAATACCTGTGTTATGTTACATTTAAATCCACATAAAAGCCTCCATCTTTGCCTATGATGGAGTAACTTGTAGAAGACTAAAGCTTCTGCTGAAACTACTAGAAGTGCTAGAAAATTAAAATCCTTTTGAAGGCATTGTAGAGCTGCTGAGTCAGTTAAGATTCAGGAGAGAAGGACACAGACACATTCTGTACTGGGTTTTCTCCTGTGTTTTATAACTCTTCAGCTGTGTAAAGAAAAAGGATAAAAGCTGAGTTGGTTATAAAAAAATAAGCAAAAAGCAACTGGATTAGTTGCATGGAGCTTTTGGTAGTTTATTGTTCTGGCTCAGGTTATGGTGGAATCTCTTGCATGGAGCTTTTTGGTAGTTTATTGTTCTGTCTCAGGTTACAGTGGAATCTGTTGAAGGGCTGTATCATAAGAGTGAGGACAAACCACAGGCAGGTCAATCTTTATAAGAGTGTTCAAACTCAGTCTCAAGCCATCTCTGTTCCTGATTGGATTGAGCTGATCTGTACATCTACTTCGACTTCCCTCTAGAAAAGAATTAAATTTTCTTTGGTGGAAGATAACAGCATCTAGAATCTGTTTGTTTTTCCTATAGGCATTTCATAAAATTGTTCACATACAGTGTTTGGCAGTCAATAAAAAATTGCTAAGTGTACAGTAAGACCAAGAGAAAAAATCAAGGACAGGTATGGTTTAAAGCCTCAAAATAATTTTGATACAGATTACACAGACTTGGGAGTTACAGTGGCATTAAAATATGATAACTAATCTAGTTATGAAAATGTATGCAGAGATTGAAAATTTTACTAGAGAAGTGGGATCTACAGAAAAGAAAAGGAAATTTTGAAACAGATAAAATATAGTAACTAAAATTAAGAACCCAATAGATAGTATAATTGCAGGTTAGATACAGTTAAAAAGAGAAATATTAATCTAAAAGAAAAATTAATAGAAAATATTCAGCAGAATATACTTGTCAGTTTGGTGTTAAAACCAAACCAAGCTAAGGCATGAAGTCTTTTCAATAATTTACCAAAGTCCACCTCCTATTTCACAGCTTAGGAGTGAAAAAAAGTCTTATTATAGTGTAATTATAATTCTTGCTATTTCAATATGTGTGGTTTTATATTTTTCTTGTAGTGTTTATTTTGAAATGTATAGTAAATATAACATGGAGATGGTAAGGAACAAAATAATTGCTACTTGTAAATTTGTACATGATACCCTCCAGTCTCTGAGCAAACAAAATTATTATATAACTAGTATCTTATGCAGAGGTCACCTGTTCAGCAAACTCAACTACGTAGAATAGAGCCTTAGAATGAGACAATAAGCAAAACACAGACAGAAATAGGTAAACAGAGGTGGTTGGTAAAACATGTATTTTAGCATAAAGGAGTTTTTTAAAAACATTAGTTGTAGATAGATACAATTTCTTTATTTTGCTTATTTATTTTTATGTGGTACTGAGGATTGAACCCAGTGCCTCACATAGGCCAGGCAAGCACTCCACCACTAAGCCACAACTGCAATCCAAGCATAAAGGAGTTTATGAGGACCTTACTCTTATGTAGGATAATACTTGTAGTATAATAGTGATCTGGTAAACCTGCTCATTGCAAATAAGAAAGTAAATCAGAAAGAAGTGATGGGTAAATTGTTGAAGAAATGGATTTGGTAGCAAGTTCATTGTTTCATCATTTGTAAGACTACACCATGAATTGTATCATTCATTTATGTTTGTATAAGAAAGAAAAAATGGCTCTCAATTAAATTTTGACTTCCTGTTAAATGCGAAATACATCCTGATTTCAGGATGTGGAGGATAAAGTCAATGGCAATCCTGTTTTTAAGTCTAATTATTTGTTATTTTTCTGACTTGGACCAGGGAACTTCTTTGAGAAAATTTTCTAATATATAAAAATGGGATAGTAAAAGGTCAAAGATTATTCTTTTCCTTTCCTCTTTACCTCTCCTAACCCATGGCTATATTTGAAGATACCTACTGACTGGTTCCTATGTGATTGTGATTTGTAGGGAGAGAATCTTTTAGAAAGTACATTTTAAGAAAATTTCCAATTCTTCTAAATTTCATTATTATGATTGAATTCTAATTATGCAAAATTTCTGCTTTTCTAATAATGCCAAATAAATACAATATAAAGCATTAATTAGCAAATGCAACTTTTTAAACAAAAGTTTGAATTTTGTGATGTTTGACAAAGTAAAATGTTCCTGATTATATTCATCATATTCCTATTTTGAAGATTCCCAGGAAACCCAGAGTGACATTGTTTTCCTGAGAAGTAAAATATTGATGACTTCACTTTTGTGTTCATTCAGGATTTTTTCAAGCCACATTCAATTGATAGGATGAAAAATTTTAAGAGAAGTCTATCCCTCACTCGGAGAGTGCCAGAATATTGGTGATTCATTATCTGAATTAGCTGGACAAATGACTATTGAAGAAAACAGCAGCAAGGCTAATAGTACATATTTGGGATGGAGGAGATGCTTCCCCCATATAATTACTTTATAAACAATGTGAATTTGCTCTCTAAAGTCATAGTAATGACCTTTTATATCTCTCATTCCCTGGTGTTTAGGAAACACAACATTATATAATTTTCTCATGCTTATTCAAATATTCTACATTCACTCCAACATTTGTACTATGCCTGTTTCAAGTCATAATGAATTATTCCATCCCACATTTCTGTTTTTCACTAGTTCATAAAATATTAATATATTACATAATATTATCCTAATTGTTAAATAACTATTTTTAAATTGACATTTAAATATTTTTTGCTAGTCTTATAACCTGAATTAATGCAGCTTAAAAATGCATAGAACATTTGTGAAATATGTTTGTGGTCTCAGCATAGCTTTTCAACATGCTATATGCATATTGACTCTCTACTAAATCTTCAGGCTCATCATGAGTAAATTTTATTGTTTTTCAATTTTATGTTTGTTACAGACTCTGTAGTATTGAGAGCACATAGAACAGGTAGGCATATAATGTTTCATGCATGTGACAGTCCTTTTTACAAGTCAAAGTAGTAATACACAGATAATGATATAAAATAAAGAGCTTCTTAAAGTGAATGAATTAAAATGTAAACTCAGTCACATTTTTAGAAATAGGCTACATATTCAAAATGAAAATACCCCTAATAATGTTATAATTACCAGAAAGGAACTTACATGACTGACTGCCAGTGTGTCATGACACACAGATTACCTGGCAAACCTTCCCTCACTGTGTCAAAGATTCTGCTGTAAAGATTTGTGACAGAAGGTAAAATATGGTCATCCTCACCCCTTGCATTGCATGTGGATGCTTGTGCTCTGAGGGAGGGAAAGGCATAATGGAAAGGGATCTGCATTTTAAGTCAAAAGTCAAGGGCTGGGATTTGATATGCTTAAATACTTGGTTGGATAACTCCAGGGAAGTCATTTATTCTACCAAGGCTTCAGATACCATATTTCCTTTTCTCTAAAGGGTCATTATTTACACAAGGATGCTCATCTTGTTGGCATAATGAATACTTCACAGCCTAGTTTTCTTTGCTTCAAAGTTTACAGCATTGTATCTATTGTCCCAGACCTCCTAGCTTCTGTTGAGATTTCACTGAGAGCTGCTGTTTTGTATTTAATGTGGGCAGGAGAGATGGGCTAGTAGGAAATTTAAAATAATAATTTGGATATAGTTACATGGAGGAGGGAAAATGTCTTTGTAGCAAATCCCAAAATTTATTTTATAATCTTCTATTTTTCTTGCAAGATGATATCTGTTAGATACTTGAAACAAAATTCTAATTTTCTGTCAGAAACCCATTGAATTCTTGGTATTACTTAAATCCAGTGTATTTGGGGGCATTTTTTGTTTGTTTGTTTTTTGATACCAGGGATTGATCCCAGGGGTACTTCACCACTGAGTCACATCTCTAGTCCTTTCTAACACTTTGAGATGGGGCCTTGGTAATTTGCTTAGGGTCTTGCCTTATTGCTTAGGACCTTCCTACATAGCTAAGTCTACCTTTGAACTTGTGATCCTCGTTAGCATGCACAGCTCAGTGTGTTCATTTTTAAGATAGAAGAGCCTTGCCATTATGTTTGTTGATGATATTCAGAAATAAAATAAGTACATTATGCACCTTCATGGGTGCTTTAGTTTGTCTGGTGGGAGGGGTGGTACTGGGAATTGAACACAGTGCTACTCTATCATTACACTCTATACCTAGTTCTTTTTAGTTTTCATTTTGAAACAGTCTTGGTAAATTGCTGACTTTTGGTTTGGTGATCCTCCTATTTCAATTACCCAGGTAGCATGAGTCACTGTACCTGACTAGGACACTTTTTCTTTTCTTTATTTGGAGGGGTGGTACCAGCGATTGAACCCAAGGGTGCTACACCACTTAGAAACATCAGCATCACTTTTCATTTTTTATTTTGAGAAAGGGTATTTTTATGTTATTCAGGGCCTCACTAAGTAGCTGAATCAGGCTTTGAATTCACAATCCTTCTGCCACAGCCTCCCAAGCCTCTGGGATTGTAACCATGTACCACAACATTAGACTAGGACATATTCTTTCAAAAAATTAGTTATTGATTGAACTTTATTTTATACATTAATTTATATGTAGTTCTGAGAATTGAACCCAGTGCCTCACACATGTAAGGCAAGTACTCTACCACTCAGCCACAACCTCAACCCCAGGACATATTCGTAATGAGTATTTGAATACAAGACATACCTCTTCTTTAAAAAAGCTATGAATCAAAGAAAAAGAACCTACTTTTTTGAGAGCTATTTACTATTTTAGACTGCATATATTCTGAAATATTTTAATATTATTTGTTAAAACATGCTTAGTTTGTAACCTGTTGAAATGTTTACAATATCTAATTGTTTTCAAGTAGTATATATTGTTTTCTTTAATAACTTTCCCTTCTAAATAGTAACTTTGACAGTTAGTAGAGAAGAAAAAATAGAAGCTGTTGAATTTCTTCTTCACCAGACTTACTTGATATAATCCTTGAGAGCATGATAATAGAAATTGAAGAAATTGTAGGTAGCAAGGACTACCACAATCTGATATTGCATATTCCCTTGCTTTCATTAATAACTTTGACAAAAATTCTGCATCTTTTTGGTCAGTGCCTGATAATTGCTTCCATCACATTCTTTCCTTATGTAATTTAGGTTTGTTGTTGTTAGCATAAAAATTATTTTACACTAAAGAGAAGTGTAGAATTATTTTCTAAAGTACCTGCAAGAATAGAGAATTCTAAGCCCATCAGATTTTTTAAAGGTTTAATTTTAAAATTTTTTCAAAAATTAATTCATACTGTTTCTCCTAAAATTTAAATATAAAATTATTATATGAAGCAGCAATTCTGTTCCTAGGGTTATACTCAAAATATTTGAAACAGGTTTACAAAGTCTTGTTCATATTATTTATAAATAAATAACTTTTATTTTTGGTACCAGGGATTGAACCAAGGGGCACTTAAATGCTCATTCACTTCCTCAGCCTTTTTTATATTTTATTTTAATACAGGGTCTTGCTGAGTTACTTAGAACCTGGCTAGGTTGCTATGGTTGGCTTTGAACTTGAGATCCTTCTGTGTCAGCCTCTTGAACCACTGGGATTATAGGGATGCACAACAGCACCTGGCCTAAATAACATAGAATAATTATATTTTAGGAATGTTTCTGCTTGGTAATAAACCTGTGATTGTTTAAAGGTTCTTTATATTAAAATCTCAATTTTGGGACAATAATTTCATAGTCTGTATAAATGATACTTAAGGTCTTTTATTTAATTCACTAATTGACACCCTTTTCTGGATGTATCTCAATAGGAATATAAGTCCATTTAAGCAAGGATTTTATCTTTTATATTCTATAGCATGCTTAATCATAAAGCACATACTAGGCAGTGAATTTGTGAAGGAATGGATGTAAACAATCTTGAGATAGTTAAAGTAAGCAAATGGATAAAATCATTATATTAGTTTTGTGATTATCTACTAATTTTTATTACATGAGAAAGGAATAGATATTAGCTAAATTAAAATATTTTCAATATTTTTATAAATATTTTTATAGAAATTATTTTAACTCTACTGGTTTGTGTGAGTAGTCCTAGACATGAGTTTATATGTAATGATCTCTGTTACAACTTTAGTTTTCTGTTCTACTTTCTCAATCCTTCCCATGTGATCCTGAATCTTGGGCTGGTGCTGGAATGATTTTCAAATACTGTGAACCACAGAGCCTATGGTGAAGACTGGCAGGCCTCCACCATCTCACAGCACTCATTCCTTCCTCCACCAGTACACAGGGTCTTTCAAGAAACCTTCATTGTGGGGACCCTACAGTGTTACCAGAGGAAGACTTGACTCCATCCTGGCAATGCCCAGAAATAAAAGCAGATTTAGTAATTTGATTATTTGTCTATTTTATCTAACTTTCTGAATGTAGAACTTGCATGTTATTAGATTTTGGTCTGCCAGCTTTTATTATCTGCTTTCTTTGCCAGTTTAAAAAAAAAAAAAACAAGTTAAGAGTAAAAAGGACATCAAAAAAATGAAAGATTCTAGAGAGGGTATTTTTGATACTACAGAGAAGTAATATTTGAATATCTGTCCATCAGAAAGGAACCAAATCCCATAAAAAGGACATGCAGAGTTTCAAACTGATTGGCAGCTTTGGGTGGTGCTTAATTTAGGATCATACCTCATTAATGCTTGAAATAATCACTATAGACTCATACAGTAATTAGATTATCACCTTAGCTGTTACTCTTTTATTATTATGTCCTTTTAAATATCTAGGAAAATACATATCTAAAAGTTTCTATTTATTTTATGCATACCTCCCTGATCATTTTTGGTGGTATCTATCTTTAAAATTTTTCAAAATACTTTTTAGTTGCAGATGGACACAAGGCCTTTATTTTATTTATTTATTTTCATTTGGCAAAGAGTAAACCCAAGTGCCTCACATGTGCTGGGCCCACACTTTACCACTGAGCCACAACCACAGCCCTGGTGATTTCTTTTTTAAAATTCATGGTTGTTTTGACTTTTGCAACATGTTATGTTTTTACACAAAACAATTTAAAGTTTCTTGAAAGTTTTTTTGAGTACCAGGATTGAACTCAGGGACAATCAACCACTGAGCCACATCCCCAGCCCTATTTTACACTTTATTTAGAGACAGGGTCTCACTGAGTTGCTTAGTGCCTTGCTTTTGCTGAGACTGGCTTTGAACTCACAATCCTCCTGCCTCAGCATTACAGGTGTGTGCCACCACACCCAGCTAAACAGAACAATTTTATTGTTTCATTAGACAATTATATTTACTGAAGTTTCTGAGCATTTTTGTACTTCTTGTATTCTTTCTTGCCATGGCAAATTATTTTCTAATGTATTTCATGAAATTTGGGAATATGAACTCATGCAGTTTTTATCTGTTGGTAATGTGTATAGCCTTTACCTCTTTAGATGTAACCCTACAGAATGGTGTGTTGCAGTCAGCTTGCACTGAGAGATGATTCTTATATTTTTAGCAATTTTTCCTGTTAAACATGGCTATCATTAATGTTTAAACATATGAACTTATAATTAAGTTAAATTCAGAAACAAAAGTAATGGATATCCAAGTGTATTTATGATTGTTCTAGTGCTTTTTACTATTGTTATCTATGTGGTAAGAGTTACTTTTGTGGTATATATATTGCAAAGTACCATGTAATGGTGTGCTACTGCATGTTCTTCCCATTATTACACATTCAGTGTTGTGTTGGTAGTGCAAAGTCTGCTATGGAGGATTGTTGCCAAAGGAAATCAGAAAACACTACAAGTCAGGGCTTGGCTGACTATTGCTTGTCTAAACCTGGGGCTTGTTAGTACATTTTTAAATTTTGTGGACTATAGTCTCTGTTGCATATTCTTTTCTTTGATTAGTAGCATTTAAAATTCAAAAGCAAAGCAAACAAAAAAAAACTCAAAAAATGTTTAGTTCATGAACCATTCAAAAACATCTATTCTTGTACTGGTCTGGATTCAAGAAAGAACATTGAAAGTGTTAGGAAATGAAATGAAATTTAAATTTACTGGATCTTTAGTTATTATGTAGTGAATGGCACAAAAATTGAGCAAGTAAGTGTTCTTCTGGTTCTCAAACACTACTATAACAAAGAAACCTCTTACCCCACTGACAGATTAGTAAAGTTCTGACAGCCTTCATTGGTTTAATTTTTCTTGATGGGATCAAGACTACCAATGAACAGTTGTGTTTGAATCATACTTGTTTGTTAATAACATAATAACTTGGTTGTGTCAGGTAGTATTCAAGTTTTTATTCATAGTCTGAGGCTACCAAACTTACCTCATAATTCTTTTGGAAAAGACTGGTGTTTCTGTGAGGACTCAGTTGCCGTTTAGACACCCAAGGCTTTACCTTTTACCCCACTGTGCACCTAAACCCAAGTACTTTCCTGCCAGTACCAGCATCTCTTTCCAAGAAAGTGACAGTCTGCTATGCTTAAGAGTTTTTGATTTTCAGTTCTCTCTTTGTTAACTTTGCTTCCTGGGTATTGCCTATATATTCTTGCAACCACCTTTACATATGTAAGAATTATATTTTGATCTACATTTCATTAACGTAGGAAAATTTTCAAATGTTGCCAGATACATGACATGTTTAAATTCTTTAATATATTTGTGACAGAAAAAAAATTGTGACTGTAGAGGTATCTGATAGCAAATTTTAAGAGATTAAGAATCAATCACCAATACAATGATTTTTGCCACCAAGTTCATTTTTTGTCTAGATGTCAACATAAAATTTCCCCAGAATCTCTTTATAATAGAAGTGTATTCCATTATCATTTGCAACTGCTTATGAATATGAATTGGACTTTTTTAGTATTAAGTTACCAAGACAAAAATACAGAAATAAGGTAAATTTTATATTTATTTGGTAAGAAACCCTTGAGTTCAATTTTAGAGTACTATTTTTAAGTAACTATTATTCATTAAAAGTTTAAATGTATATTTCCAGGCTGTAATTTTTATTCCACTCTGGATAATGACTTGAATGCAAGTCCTTTCATAATGTTTCATAATCCAAGAGTGTAAAAGGAATTTTTAGTACTTCCTATTTGAAGACATTTGAGTTAATGTTTTGATCTCTTAACTGCACACTTATGCAGCTGACTATAAATGATTGTTATGCTCTTATTTTGTATGTTGGTTTTCTGTATTTTACCTACAATGATAATTACATAGTAGGATAAAATAAATATTCATTAAGTTAAACATTGTCTCATTTTTTGATATAGAGATCTTTCACAAATATCTACAAATGGGATCAGGTGTTGAGAGTGACCAAGCTTCTGGGAAGTCATCTGATGAAGTACAGTCACCTACAGGTGTTTAAGAATCATAAACATAGACATAGAGGTAACACTTTATACATATATATATATATATATATGTATATGTATGTGTGTGTTTCTCTGTATATAAGCACACAAACACATATATATGTATGTATATACATGTATGTATACATACATATATATATAAAGCAAATAAAGCAATTTGAAAATTGTCATAAAGAGAACTGTTATAATTATATCAGTGAGTTTTGTTCTTAATATTTCCTTTTTCCTAATTATTATTCCAAGACAAGTACACATTAATCATAGTATTCTGTATTCTACTGAATAGAGAATATTCATTTTTAGTTCCCTGTTGAGGAAAAGTGATTTTTTTAAAATTCCGGAAATCTAGACTGACATCATTCTAGAGGGCCTTAGCAAAGTCCTCTTTTCAGAAAATGTGATTTCAGCTATATCTCTTTGAGATTCATTTGGATACTTTGAGAGAAAAATAAAAGAGACAGCATGTTTTTTTTCCCCTTTTATATGTACCAGTATCATTTCCTTTGTGGTTCATGGCACCTAGAAATCCCTATTGTACATAGTAAATTATTTCTCCATGTAAGTTATATGATATATTTCCTTTTTTGTCAATTGGACATTATAACTTTGAAGACAGAAATTATGACTATTATTTCAGTATGTACTGTATACTAATATTTTTCTACCAAAAAAATGAAATCTTTAAAAATAGAAGTTTGTTCTTTTCTTGTAGCTGTAGAGAAGATTGTAGCTGAAATGAAGATTAGAGTGTCTGTGCTGGTGGTTGATTACATTTTTATTGTTAAAAGATTATTTCTGAGTGAGTTAAGGAAAACAGTATCAGTGTTCTCTGTAATAAATCAACACTTTCAACTCTTAAGAGCAACTTGATATTTGTGTAATTATATAGATATATCAAAGTAATAATAAAATTGTCCTTAGTTCTCTTCATAATATATGTGATTTTATCACAGGTATAAAATATGTTGGCATTTGGGTCTATATGTAGATTGAATTATATATTTCCCCCCAGGATGTGACATGCTATAGATTATATATATAAATATATATATATATATATATATATATATTTAGCTTAATTATATAGCTAAATGCTATATATTATATATTATATATATATATTTAGCTTAATTCATTTTAGTATATAGAACAATTTATTTTCTCATTCCTCCCTTTGCACATATACACATGAGCTATTTCTGATTCATCATGGCCTAACAGATGATTTCAACTTTACAATGCCAAAAAATCAATATACATTTATAAAAACCCATACTTCACATTTTGAATTTTGATCTTTTCCCTGACTGGCAATATGCAGTATGATACTACTTTGTTATGCAGTATCACAGCTCTCAGTTAACCATGAAGCCACAGGACTAAACTACAGTACTCTACATAGTTCTGTGTTGCTTAACTGTGATATTCAGTGAGTTAGGTATATTTAAGTGCATTTCCAACTAAATGATATTTTCATCTTAGAATTGGTTTATCAGGACATAACCCCATGGTAAGTTGAAGAGCATTTATTCTTATTCAAGTATATTTTTGGAGATTTTTTTATTGTTCTGGATGTTTTATGCATTTCATTGTTTTTGGCAAAAATAATCTTGGTATTTGACTTGGATTTTATAAAATATTAAAATTAATATGGTGATAACCACTATCGTTGCATTGTTTAGTCTAACCATTTGGAATATAGTATATATCTGTATTTAAGTCTTTTATCTCTCAGTAAATATTTAGACAGTTCCTTTCTTATCTCTTTTGTTTTTCATGATTTTATTATAAAAGGATTTCTTTTTATAGAATTGACATTTCTTGATGTGATGATAGAGGCAAGTTTCTCCTTGAAATTTGTCTCAGCTCACATTCTATAGTTAAATGAAATAGAACAACTTTTACTTCTATTAACAGCAAAAAGAAAATGTTTTAATAGTTTTTCACATGTATTTAAAATAATAATATCTACTTGTTTAATTATTTATACTGATCACATGTTGTATCTGCCTATTCCTACCATATAGTGTAATAATTTCAAAGTAAATCCAAATTAAATTTACTAATGGAATTATCCAAAAACAATTGAGTCCAATTTGTTCATATCATTTCTGTAAAAATGCATCATATGCCTTTACTTACAGTAGTAAATATTTTGCCTTCAATATATTATATATAATCAATGTAGGTAACTTTTAAACTGCAGTTGAATTCAGCTAATTTTTGCTACAAAATACTACTCTAAAGTACATGAATCAAAAGTCAAATGCACTGTCATTTTTTGTTTTGATTATTTATTTTTATCTTTTTGTAGGATTTAAAGAAATGATTATCACTACCTACAGTTATCAGAATACCTGATGGATATCTGGAAAAGTTGCAGATCAACAGTCCACCATTTGATCAACCATTGAGCTGGAGGTCTCATAGAGCTTTCCTAGTAAGTTTTTGGTCTCCTACCTGCATCATCAGATCTGCTTTTTCTATTATCCGAATGTAAACCTTGTAAATTTTTTTGGCAGTTATGGGAATTGAACCCCAAAATTTGCACAAGCTAGGCCAGCTCTGTCAAAGAGCTAAAATGCCAGCCCTTAACTTAATATTGTGTAAACCTTCTAGGTTTTATCAATTTCCATTCTTAAGAGTTTATTGGAACCCTTAACATGCATGCATATTGGAATGGGATTTAAGCTATGTTATAGTTTATTTTTGGTAAATTTTATTGATATATGCTAGATATGCAGAATATGTTCCACATATATCTTCTTAGATATACTGTACTAGAAACAATAAACATTTGTTAATATATGTGGATTATCCAGTGAAGTACCCAAACCATCACCCTACAACTCAATGAGTACCTGCAGTGTTAACATATCTTTATGAGTAGTATGCAGTTGAATAAAATCTTACAAATCCCAGAAAGCCCCTTCTTTTACCTTTCTTTTCACTTAATACCCCTCACCTGTAGCCATGATTCTTGTCTCTTTTATACCAAAGATTTGTTTTACCTGCATACATCATACAATTTTGACCATATTATTTTATAGTATGTTTTAATACCTGGAACTTTCTTATTCTCATAAGTACACATTCTTAATTACCTTTAAAATGCTTAATAATTCTTTTCTGATTATTCTTATTTAAACCACTGAACTTTGTGTAATTCAGTATAGAAATATATTTTCAAAAATTTACATAGACATGGAAATGTATATTATTTATATACAGTTTGTATGTATGTACAAAAACATATGTACTATATGATTTGTATCTTGATATGTATGAAAAGTGTACAGTATGCATTTTTTGTGGTTGGTTTCTTTTGCTGTGTTAAGTTTGTGAGTTTTATCTATATTACTGCTTATAGTGATATTTCATTTGTTTTTGTTGCATGCTGTTTTACTTTATAAGTATATTGTAGTTTTTAGTGTATTACACTTTTTCATTTCTGTTGATGGTAATTTTGCTTCTATTCAGTATTTTACTATTATCAGATTGTGCTAAAACTATTCCTGTGAATGTTTTTTTTGCTTAACATATGTAACACTTTATACCTAGGAGTGGAATTATTGGATCATATATATATATATATATATATATATATATATATATATATATATATATATGTTCAGCCTTCCTAGAAAATATAAAAACAGTTTTCCAAAGTAGTTGTACTAATTTATACTTCCAACATCAATGTATGATAGTTATAATTGGTCTTCTTGCCCATTTTTGAGGCTGTCTTTTTCTTTTTTAATTTTAACTTTTCTGGTAAAATAGTGGTCTCATTGAGATTTTATTTTGCATTTCATTGTCTAAGTTGAACACTTTTAAATATGTTTGTTGTTGGCCATTTAGGTATCCTGTTTTGTAGATTAATTGCCCAAGTCTATTGTGTATTTCTTACTGGTTTTTGTAGTTTTTCCTTACTGATTTATAGGAATTCTTTACATTCTACATAAAGGAACTTTGTAAGTTTTATGTCTTACAAACATCTTTTAGAATGTAGCAATTATTCTAGCACTTATTATGAAAGGACAGCTTTTTCTGGTGCACTTTGATCTTTGACATAAGTTCAGGTGATTGCATATTATGTCTTTTGGATGACTAGAGTTCTCTACTAGGGATACATATAAAGTGTTGTAATGAATAAAATGGGCAAAAAGCAAGTGGTCTGCAAATCATAGGTCTTCAGAGATGGAAGAACTTGAGATGGTCCTTGAAAGATGGGTAGGAATTTGTTAATTTGAAAATGAGTCTATGAACAAAGAGCATTCTAAGCAGAGAAAATTTCATGCAATAAACTCAGAGGTAGGAATGTGTATGTTATGTTAGGGAAATTGTAACAGATAAGAAGGGTCAAAATGTAGTAATTTATTTTAAAAATAGGATTTGAAAAGATAGGATGAACCAGACTATAAAAAGCATGAGACAATCCATTCAAGGAGTTTAAACATCCCATGTAATAAAAAGTGTTTATTTAAACAGGGCTGACATGATCACATCTTTCTTTCAAATAATAGCTTTAGGAGAAGTAGAGACAATGAACTATAGGGAGAGATAGACAAGAGGCACGTAGATGAATTAGGAATTTATTCCAAATTAGTCATGTTGTGACCATCATATGGAAATAGTAGAAAACAGACACTCGAGGTCATGCTGAGAGAAAATAGACAGGACCTCGTACCCAGTTGAACATTGTGTCTGAGGGAGGAACAATTAATGATGACTTCTGAGGTTCTCACGGCTGTTTCTCTCCTTTCCATATATTATATCACAGGATTTTTTTTTTATTCACAAAAGCTTCTGTTTTGATTAGATATTCTAAATTGTATAATTACTTTATTCTGTATACACTCTGAGCATATTGACAAAGTCTAACCAACTTGATTTTGGTACATGTCAGTGATTATCATAATTTTGTACATAATTTTAAAATTTTAAAACATTTTAAAATATATTTTGTCACTTGATTTTCTGGTCAAAAGTTTTCTTTGGTTATCAATTTTTATAAAAGATTTGTACTTAGATGAATTCTGAATTATGTTTGTTCTGATTGGGAGGGAAAGAATGATTTAATACCATGTGATAGCTTTTTGGGGGGATTATCAAACCCATGGTCTCCAGCATACTAAGTAAGTGCTCTATCAATGAACTCTGTCCCCTATATGCAGTTCTCAAAGCTGTCATTTAAAAATAGTTGTCTCTTGCAGTCTACATGAAACCCTATTATAAATGCTTAGTAATTAGGGATTTTATTATGGTTGTCTGTTACTATCCATTTCCCATGCTTTTTGATTTTGAAATGGTTTATAAGTTTTAGATTAATCATGCTAGCTATAATTTAGTTTCTATCCATGCATCCCTTTTATTATCATTTATATTACTAAGCAGACTGTTTTTAATATATATTCAAAATTTATTTTTCAAAATGAAAATCTTTACCTTGTGTTTATATTTGAAGGTGGGAAGTAGGCAAATAAATGGGATAGTGAAGAAGAGGTAGGAAAAGAAAATTATTTGTCATTACACTTAGAATTCAAGTTTACATAGATGCTGCATTCAGTATGTATCTAAATTAGATTTTTTTATCAGTGAGGTCTATTCTTCAATATAGAAATCTGAATCTTAGACTTTATGTTTGAAGAACAAGGGTAAGGTTAGGAATGGATGGAAAGCAATTGTGTACAAACAAATATTCTTCACATGTATTAAGAGATCAAGTTTCCATGGATAACATACCCCTCATGGGGAATTAAGAAAATGAATTCTAGAATTTATTTTTGGTGGAGGAAATGACAAGGAAGGCTGATGGGATCTATAAATTCATGGCCATCAACCTCAAGTGGACCCTCAGTTTTTCATAATGCACTGTATTACTCTAAGCAAGGAGCTGATCTCTTCTACATAACAAAACAAATGCTGTAAACCTGAAACTCACCCATTTTCTGAATAACAATCATGAAAATCTGTCTACACTTACTCTCTTCTTTTCAATCATGTTGCCCTTTTGTTCCATCTCGTCTTCTCAGTGTTATTGGAATATCTGTTATATGTATAAAACTCTTTTGTATTCAATCTCCCTTTCTTAACTTCATCTTTCCCATTGACTTTCTATTAAAATAAACTGTTTTAATTTTAGATTATCAGAGAAATTACAAAGTAAATACAGTGATTTTACCATATACCCAGTTATTCTTATTATTAGTACAATGTTACTTTAAAAATTTTGTACAAATAAGGAACCAATATTGGTACATTACTATTTACTAAACTCCACATTTTATTCAAATTTTACTAGTTTTTTACTACCAACCATTTTTGTCCCAGAATCCCATCCAGGATACCATGTTACATTTAGTAATCATATCTCATATTAAAGATACTGTTTACTATATTGGGAAATGCTATGCAATACTTATACATAATTGATAATAAATGAAGTATTCTCTTAACACAGTTAAATATTAAAATAATGGGAAATCTTATATGCTGATAGAATTCATCTGCATTTTGTTGCATTTTCAATAATGGCAAACCCAGTACAAGTTTTATGAGACTTTTAAGTGTAACATCAATAGAATGAAAGTCTATAGATGAACATTTGTATCATTATATTAAAATATGAGATTATGTACATTAGAAGTGCTCATTTCTTCCCACTGTGTAGATTCCTCATTCCTATGCTGATAATTTTTGTAAAAAAATATGACCAGTAGAATTGAGGTTTTCAGTCTCTTTTCTGTCCCCACATTTCAAGGAGCAAAACCCATTGCTATTAAATAGAGCAATTCAATAATTCTCACAGGGAGGGAAATGGGTGTTTGAAGTAACCTTCTGCTGTCCACAATGTTTTTCAATATGTACTCACCTTTAACATGGCACTTGTAGAACCTCAGCATATTCTTCACTTGTTCTAAAGCTAAACTGGAAATGCATCTCCAGCTTATTAATACAGTTTGATGACTGTTATGCATAAATTATATGCTAGAAACAAAGCCAGGTAGAACTCTCTTGTTACACTTCCTACTGCTTACAAAGTACACTGAATTATAGGAGAAACTATTACAAGTTATAATTTATCTTATGTATGTACATTTTTAGTGTTCATGTGCTTTTGCTTTAAGAGCTATCTGAATAGGAATTTGCTTAGACTGTGAAAAAGTGAAGTGTTTTCTTAGAACAATGAAATATCAGAAAAATGATCACCTTTTGTCTGGAAAGCAGAATTAAAGAAGTTTTTATAATATATTAAAATATAAAGTTCTTTGTATTTTTTAGCTATTATTTCTGTTTTTATGCAACTTTTAAAATTTTAAAATATTCAAAATAAGGTGCAACTCATTCTAGATTTTGAACTCTTGAAAGCGGGGATCATGTCTGTCTGTCTTCACTGTATGCTCAGCACCTAACATTGTGCTTTGTAAATGTTAAATAAATGAGTTTTGTTCTGTTCTCTGAATAATTTTCACTGGAGAGCATGTGAATAAGCTAGTGATTATGTCTATTGTTAATCTTGTGTTCAACAGATACAAATGCAAGCAAATTTTTCTAAAAATACCTTTTAAAAATTCATTAATTATAGTAATTACTATTCAGGTGTGATCATTAAATCCTTAAGGTTGGAAATTATTAAAATGGGTATTGCAGTATGCTTTACTGTTTGCATTAGAATCTGATAGTTCACTAATATAACTGCCTTTTGTGTGAATTCTTCACTTTCTTGTATGGGTGGAATTCAGTGGTGCTGTTTATATTAGAGGCTGATTATTCAAATTCAACTTCATAATTACAGTATAATAATTAAATTATGTTTTTCTTTATATATAATTTTATTCTTAATTGGCAAATAATTTTATATATTTATTGTGTATAATGGCATTTCAATACATGTATTTATGTGTGCTGAACAGATGAGAGTAACTGGCATATCTATCACCTTAATTATTCATTATTTCTTTGTGTTGGGAACATTCATAATCCCCTCCACTAGCTGAAATATACAGTTAATTATTCCCAACCTGTTATTCTTTAAAAAAACAGATTTTTAGCATATTCTAAAGCCATTAAATTTTATTCTATGAAGAGTGGTTCTTTGTAATCTTAAGTTTTTCATGTATCCTTTACAAGTCATTCCTTACACTGTATAGTAATTTTCACCTTTAAAATGATTAATTCATAGTCAGTATACTTATGTAATCTACTTTTTCACTTGCATAATCTTTAAAAAGCAAACTCCATTGTTTTTTTCATTATCACCACTAGACCAATGTGTACTTCATGTTAAGGGCATTTTTATATTCACTTAACATACACAAATGAGTAAGAAAATTTCCCTACTACTGAGAAGAAAAGGTTTTCTAGGTCACAGTCATGTCTTCTCATGTACTCTCATTGTTACAGACAATGACTTTATATATTATTTTCATGGATATTCATTGTTTTGTTTATACTGATTTATGTGTGTTTTCAAAATAGTGTTATTTTCTCTCAGTAAAAGATGACCCAAAACTTAAAATTCAAGTTGGAAGTGCAGTAGTTCCATGTTTGTAAACTAAAACATCTGAATTCCACAGATAGGTATAAGAAAATAATGTCATTTTATCTTAGCTTTGTTAACCTTGTAAACCTCACTTTATATAAAGTGAGAAATTATTGGAATCAGATTGTCATGTACAAGAGAGTGGGTTTTTGTCCTCATTATCCATAATGAAGTAAAAAAATCTTCATTTGTTTCTGGAAAGTGTTGTATCTTGTAATTTTACTTCATTATTCTGAACAGCTTTTGGTAGTAGAAAGCAAGAACTTAGTAAATAATTAGTTATATACAAGACAGTACATGGGTATGTATTATATGATGGTTCTAAAGCTTCATTTCCCCAATTTAATGTTTTTTTATGAAAAACATCATATACATAAAGAAAAAAGGTAAGAAAAAAAGGACTTCTTCAGTCATGTAGTAATATACTACCTATGACTAGAGTTTTAGTTTATCAAAATTGAATAGAGCACTTCTTATTTGGACCTGCAGTTTTCTACAACATTTTAACTTGGTGTATGTCATTGTAACAAAAGAATAAAAACAATTCCTTTGTGATACTTCTTCTACTTTTGACCATTCAAGTTTGGAAAATTTATTGTTTTGTCTAAAGTGGTAAGTAATGCCAAGTCTAATCACTAAGTATCAGTTTTATTTTATTTGACAGCTTCAGAAGAATTGCATGTTTGATTCTCTAGGATTGGAGTACAATGCAGTATTTTAATAATTTAATGTGATTTATATACCTATGAAAACTGAAGTTATGCACTATTTCCTTTGACTTTTTATTTAAGGATATTAAAGTCATCTATGCAAGAAGTGAATCTATTTTAGATTATTATTGTATCTTCTACTATTGCAAATGAATTCTAGAAAACATTTTTTAAGAAAATTCCTATTTTTGACTTCTGTTTACTATTTTTTTAAATTTTGTGCTTTCAGTTCCTATTTTCCTCCTGTTTGTATTTTTTTTTCAAATCTTTGGTATTAAGGTTGCTTACCTTTTTAAATTTTCTTTTAAAATATACATAGAATATATTGGATTTCTCTGACATATTTTGATATATTCCACCTACCCCATTTATTGACTCAATACAAAATAAGCAGTGAGTTTAAGGTTTAAAACAAAGGGTTTGGGAACTTACTTTTAAAGCATTTAAGGAGGAAAAAATGAGACATTACTGGTTTTGTGTTTACATGTTTCCTAATCTACAGTAGAATGTAAATTGGTTTTCTTTTTAATTGTATTTTGATTGGAGAACCTGAAACAAATAGAATATTTTGGTTTCAAGTCTCCATAGGAATTCAAAGATCGGTCAGAAAATTATTTTTTGATCTAGTTAAAAGGAAAATCAAATAGTAATTTTTATAAGATTCTTTAGTATCTTAAATCTAAGTCTGTGGTTGTTTAAAATTTGGGTTCTTATAATAAAACAAGGCATTCACTGCAGACCATTATCCAATCCATATGTAAGGTAGGCTGACTATTTAAATCATGAATACTGATTCTTTTGACCCTTTCAGTATTCCAACATCAAGTATATTTTGAAACTTGATAGATGTTCAACAATTTGACTGTAACCAACAGTTTCTATTCTTAAACACTGTAGAATTGGAGAGTTTCAGAAGTTGAGAAAGAGATGAAATTTTAAGAACATACTGTAGAATTGGAGAGTTTCAGAAGTTGAGGAAGAGATGAAATTTTAAGAACATATACTCAATTTATCATAGTTTTACTTGCAGTCAGAAAATGGGCTTAGGAAAATGGAAACCTACATAAAATTGGAAAAGTTTGGAAAGGTAAGTAAATTCTTATTTTAAAAATAAGATATTTTAAAAATCTAAGTTTATGGTTTTGCCAACAATACAAAATTTTGAACATGATTTTCTAAAAAAATATATCTTGCTCTGAAAAGGTAACAAAATTAGGAGGAATGAAACTTTCAATTCTTGAAAGTATCTATCAGTTTGAGAGGAAATGTGTATTTTTAATAGGCTTAAAATCTTTAATTGAAACATAAAGTATCTTGCTTTCTTGGTAACACAACAGGCATCTCTCTGTTTAGCCTCCTAGCAGTCTCCTAACTGTAATCTAATGGGAAATTACATGAGTTAAAATTTCTGAAAAATAACTTTAGAAATAAAAACATTTCATTGAAGGGTAAGAAATTCTTAAAATGTGTTTTTTTTTCTTGAACTTGTCACTATCTGTAATGCTACTAATTTAGAAACATTCTATCTTCCACAGTATTAAGGTACAAAAAATAATAAGTAAAAAGTAATAAGCAGTAAGAAATAAAAAAGGTACAAGTAATAAATAATAAATAGCAGGAAGGTAAATAATAGTTGATAGGGAAGATTCTTTTCCTTTTTAAAGAATTAATGTGCAAAGATTTTGAAAAGTTTGGAAACCTGGGTAAAACTTTTTTAGATTTAACAGTATAATTATTCTTCCATTTAATGTGCTCAGTGTCCTTCAGTCTTCATATACCATTACAGGGGCCTTTATAAGCTGGAATGGGTGGGGGTCCTTACAGGTGGATGTAAGGGTCAGTGGATTTTTCCTGCCTGTTTGATTGGTTGCCATGTGGCATGCTTCCTTTTGCCTTAGTTGCTCCACTGTCTGTCATATAGTTGCCCAAATTCTGAACTAACATTCCTTAATAATATTTAAGAACTTAAAATGAGCTCCAAGACTCAAGAATTTAAAATCCACCTCTGAAAGGGGGTCTTTTTATATGCTTGCCACCATGACTGCATTTATTACATGCTTAGTAATTTAATTGGTAGTTATTTACTTATATCAGTATAGGTAATCTGATTTTAAGGGACTTGAAAGTAAAACAAAATTAGATGTTCTTTTTGTTTTGAGTAAATTTTTTCTACTAGAATAATAAAATCTTTAGGGTAGCTTTGAAATTTTTGTTACTCTCAGAATATTTGATAGAACTTTGTTTTTAAAAACCCATGCAATATTCAAAAATTGCATTTTTAATTTTTCACAAATTATTACAATAATTTTATGTTTGGAAAATTTCACCAATTTTTTTAAGTATGAGTTTTTCAGGTTATTACTCAGTAATGGATTAAAAATTTACTCTTTAAATGGTGAATTTTTGTTTGGCAATTTGTGTACTTTTACTCACTTAGTATTTTGTTATTTGTTTAAAGGGTAAGTTTCTATTTGTATTTCCTTCCTTAAAAAGAAAATGAGTGGACCAAATATGTTTAAACAAAAAATTACAAGTTATTTATATATGCTTGCATAGATTACACAGTCTTTTTAAAAATAGTTTATGTTGTTATTTCTCTTTTAATTGTTCCCCACCCCTCCTTCTCTCTTTGCCAACCTGTATTTACTCTCTTTTGCATAATCACAAAATGAATGGCTGTGACAGAGAAACATTCATGAGTATTTTAAATGCAAAAGGAATGTCAAGGACCATCAAAATTCCCCTTTTATTTTAAATTTTGCCTGTAACTTCTTCAAAGCAATCAAAGCAAATTTTATCTTCTCACAGGCCAGTAAAAAATTCTGATTACTTCCAGGTGCATTGATGCATACCTGCAATCCCAGTGGCTTGGGAGACAGATACAGAATGATTGTAATTTCAAGAACAGCTTCAGCAAGTTAGCCAAGCCCTTAAAAATTTAGCAAGACCCTGACTCAAAATAATAGCTTAGTTGTAAATAGCCCTGGGTAAATATCCAGTACCAAAAATAGATGAAGAAAAGAAAGAAAGAAAAGAGAGAGAAAAGAAATTCTGATTTTTCCATGAGATAATACAATCATCTTTGTTGCTTTTGTTATTTATTTATTTTATTGCATAGTAAATACACTTGGAGCTTCAAGTAAGTTAGGGTCAACTAAGTTTGAGTCTTTATACTGTAAATTGTTCTTGATCCTTCTGAAAATTCTACCCTTTTTTCATGACCAGTGACACTCAGATGTCTAGGAATTACAATATAGCCATTTTCATTAATGATGAAAATTGGTTTGTGTAGAATCATATGATATTTAGTTGAGTTTGAGAGATTGTTTATTTCATTTCATACAATACCAAAATTCTGATTGTAGACCAGGAACCTATTTGGACAATCATGCTAGTTCATGATCTTCTCAGAGCCTGAGAGTAAGTAATGGGGGAAGTACAACTGGCAACTTGCAAACCTGTAGGATAAGCAAATTTATAGCTCTGTCCTTTACCTCCTTATAACTCAGTCTTAGCATCTGAAAGATAAATCAGAAAGCTACCTTCCATCTTATTAATTACCAAAAATATAGAAAATAATTTGTTGTACTTATTTCTCAAAGTTGGGAGATTAATAGTAAAATTGATAATAAATAAAATGGTGTCAGCATTGTTCCAGTTAACTTTAGCCATTATTTAACTTTCTGGTATTGCTTATGCAATTTTTATCTAATGTAATAAAGTATTGATTTAAATATTTTGATATTTTAATCAGATAAATAAAGTTATGTGTCATATAAATTTATATGTAATAGTAATTTCAGCCTAAAAATTCTCTTTTTTGAAATAAAATATATGGTAAAAATAAATTTATTTTCTTAAACTACCTTTCAAAATTGCTCCTTCTTTAAATGATCAGGATTTAGAGACTTAGAGATGATAATAACTCTAGTGCTAATGACAGATAAAATTGGGAACTGTAGTCTTCATTTCTGGATAATTAGTGTATTCCATATTAAATTGACAAAGGAATGTTTTGCATCATTTACAGCAATTAGTAATACTCAAAAGCAATGAGGTCTCTCTTAGTCTAAACATATCCATGTAACAAGAAGAGTACATAATACATTGTAATTTCTATTCCATGGAAACCTTTTCTGAATGAATTTCTGCAAGAAAATTGTCAGTAAAACTCTACTGGATTGTAGACGCATGACTTCAGGATTTTTAGTAAAAAAAAAATGGTATAGCAAGTGAATGTTAGAATTAGGTTAAAGGTGATAAAAGCTCATAAGTGTGGCAAGTAAAATTGTGTATCTCACTGTCATTGACCTCTTTTGAATTATTTAATTTCTGCTAGAAAATAATTTTGGCAATATGACTTATGAACAAAGGAAAACATCTTTAACTTAGATTAAGATAAACTAAACATCTACACCTTATAACAGGTACATTCAGCACATAAAAGTGTACATTCAGCACATAAAAGTAAGTAAAAATTTGTGGTCTCAGAATTATTGTATTTAGTTTAATTATATAATGATATGCTCACCTAAGACCACATGGACTCAGCAGAATTCATAAACCAGTTTTGTTGAAGCTTCAAGAAGCCATGGAGTAGCCATCTCAACATCCCTGTGAATGGAGTCATGGTGAGGATAGGGACTAAGAAATCCTCTGTATTCTTAATGGATTTCAGCATATTTAATTCTTTGTTTTCTTTTCCCTATTAAGGACTAGCCAGATCCATGTCAGTTCCCACAAGATCTACTCAAGTGATGTTGTCATACACATGGTATTGACCACCTGATGTGCTTCTTGGTTCTGCAGAGTACTCAACACAGATTGACAAGTGGTAAATATATACAGATACAAAATTACTATCTTTATAATTTTGAAATCATGTAGCTGATAACACAGGGCATACTAATAGTGATCTTAAAAGAGTTGTTATTTTAAAAAGTCACAGCATAAGCAATGAATAAGAGTTCTGGCATGGTGTCAAGATTATCTATGTTTAAATATCAATTTAATTATCCAAATCACTGGCCTCTCTGCCTTAGATTCCACATTTAAGTGAATGGGAATATTTAACAATAACTATGCTAATTATCTGTACATAATGTTAAAGTCAAATTAATTAACACATAAAAAGTTCAGAAAAGTATTCATTGACACATTAATTGAAAGAAAAATTATTTTATTATTATTTAACATTCATCAAAATCTACCAGTTTTAAGTTGTTCTAAAAGCATAATCAAAATACTCTAACCATCTTTCTCATACATCAACTTGATCTTGATATTCCCCTATTTAAATACCTTTCTGGCCAGTGCACTCATTAAGCTATAATGTGCATTTCTTAAAACAGTACTTCGAGATTTCCATAAATTGTCTGTAAGCTACTTTTTCCAACATTTTCAAACTATTTCTCAATGCAAATATCCCCTTTTAGCTAAATGTACTTCAGAAAAACCTAGGTTTTCCCATATTGGCTTTTTGTGTTTATATCAGTTCACCTATACCAATTGCCTGCTCTGTTGCTCTATCTGGGGCCTGTGTCTCATAACCTTCAAAACACAACTTTTCATAAATCATCTCCTGAATACAACCTAGCCTCTGGTTGAAATTTCTTCCTCTGACTGACAGTTGCATTTATTTTCTGTATTAATGTACTAAGTCATATACTTCTATTGTTGTCTTGAGCAATTTTATAAAATCTTATTTGTGTAACATATTTTTCTCTTTATAAAATTCTACTAATATGTGCATAACATGAAATGTTCCATTTTAATGAGTTTCAAGTGTAGTTTTCACACCTTAAATAAGTTTATATCATTGTCCACCTATCTCTGTCTTCAGAACTTTTATCTGTCTGGCAAAACTGAAACTTTACCAATTAGACAACTTCTTATTCCACCCTTTTCCACAGGGGTGCAAATTACCATTTGCAATGGTAATGCAAATTACCATTCTTTTTGTCTCTGAAATTTACTAAACACCCCATAGGAATGGAATTACACAGTGTTTTTGGAACTGACTTATTTCAATTATTTTCCTTAGTATAATGTCTTCAGGGTTTGTCCATGTTGTAGATTGTGTCATGAGGACTTTCTTTTCTGACATTTACATAAGTGCCACAGTTTGTTTATGGATTCATCTATCAAAGAGCATTGAAGTTGCTTCTATATTTCAACTTCTGTAAACAAAGCTACTATGAATGTGAGCATACAAATATCTGTTCAAGATTCTGCTTTCACTTCTTCTGGGTGTAGGTCTGGGAGTGGAATTGCTGGATCACATAGTAATTCTGTTTTTAACTTTTTGAGGAACTACTGTACAGTTTTCCACTTTAATCATATTATTTTACTTTCTGTATAATATTTTTATATTTAAAATTAGGTTTTACATAATTTTTTAATATTTGCTAGATTGTGAGATTTTAATGGAAGGACTGTGTCTTAAACTCCTGTGAGTTCACACAATTCCTAGATGATAGTGTCTCTACATTTAGCCTCCCTATTTCTCTTCTCTTACAAACACACACACACACACCACCTTGCATCTGCATATTGTCTCTTCTTCCTGCATTAGAAAGTGTTGAATTATTTGTTTTCCTTTATCCCAGTTACCTTATTCCTTAGCTCATGCCACCATCATCTCCCAAATTACCACAACAATCTCCTTATTTGTTGGTCCTTCTTCCTGTCTTACCCCTTTTAGTCCATAAGTATTTATAATTTCCATCATTTTAATTTCAGTTGTAATAAAATATCTTATAAATGTAAAATGTTCTCTAAGGCACTTTCTTAATAATGCCTATATATATGTGCATAAGGATAAATTACATGAATATGTATAAATTTCTATGTATATTTATGTTTTTTTAATTCAGAAACTCCATCTCAGGTAATACTCATGGCCAGGTATTTCTTCAAATGATGAATTCAAGTGTAGGGGTGTGTGCCAGGCTAGCTCAGGCACAGGAAACAGCAGGTGGAGCCATAACCCAGGCCCCAGGAGTTGGGTAAAAGCAGGCTTGTGGCAAGCAACCTGCAAACTCATTTATTGCAGGAAAAACCATGCATTTTATAGACTTTTAACCCAATCACAATGTGCCACGGGGGATCAGACCACCAGGCCCCTATACAGGTTTCCTTGGTAACACTAGATAAATTTGGGGGCAGTTGTTTACATTCCTAGGTGGTCAGAGCAAAATGCTCCTCTCTGTAAGTTTACATACTTGAGACATTAACTGCTGTTGGCCAAGAACTAGGATTTCTCCCAACATTTCCCCCAATTTTATTAATTTGAACAAGGGATTCCTTTAGGAGGACCTGATTGACCTCAACCCTCGTGATTCTCTTGTTTAAATTGGACCACAAATATTTAAGAACTGTAAGAATTATAAGAAAGTGTATACAGGCTAATCCTAACATTGTAGTAGGATTCAGCATATTAAGTAGGTTCTATTTAAAGGTGATAACACAGACCTCTCCCTGGAGGCAGAAGGGGACCACAGCTCATGCTATAAAGTCCCAAGAAGCAAGTACACTTTATATCCGTTACAGGTTAAGGTCTCTTTGTTCTATAGTTCTTTCCCCCTTATCTTTCCTTCTTGTCTATGTGATTAGGCCTAGTTTTGCAGATGAGATGTAAAAAGTTCATTCTCCCAGGGGCAGTCTTCAGCTTCCAGACTTCCAGAGGCAGATGACTTTCATGGATTTCATTTCCTTGATTTGACTGATCCTGTATTTCTACACTAACTGCCTGTCCCCAATTCTGGCTTCATTCCCCCCTCTAATTTTAGGCACTCCTTTACTGCTGTAGGGAAAGGGGGTGATGACCACTCTGGCTACTTCAAGCTGGAAGGGGGCAGTGTGGGGCAAGCAGTTTGGAGTTCACTTTTAGAAACTGAGTCAATTGAGGGGTCCGTGGTAGAAGTCTGGTTGAGGAATAGTAGGTTGTAAAGTCATCTGGGGGTGGGTGCTTCTGTGAGAGAAGAACAAAAAGACATGAGTACTGAAATGAGATTAGTACAAGATAAATGTTGCATAAGTTGGAACATGCCAATGAATATCCTCACTAGGGGTGGAAGAACTGAGAAGTTTTTCCCATAACAAGGCCTAGCAAAGGCTGGAGAGAATAAGGCCTTTATTTGGGAACTTTAACATTGTCCAGGTTATCAGAAATGTAAACAAAACATTTAGTAGAGATCTCTATATTTCTGTTACTAGCAAACATAGATTAAGCCTACCTGTGTCTGTAGGCCTTAAACTGACTAAAAACTTTTGACTCTGGCAGTTTCTCTTGATAGTTATGAGGCACATTTGCCTAAGAATCTCTCTTTTGTAGCTTTTAGTCTTTATTCTAGTGGGCTAACACAAGTGTATATCTTAAGTTACATTGAACTATTATTTCCTTTAAATGCCCAAGAATGGCTATATTTTGTTTTTAACTGTTTTGTTAGGTGTTTAAGATCAAGCTGGTTAAAGTGAACTGTTCCTCTCTGTTAAAGGGATAGCTGAGTTCCCACAGTGCTCACTCATAGAGAACTTGAGAGCCCTAAGTTTAGTGCTGTCCATTAGGCAGGGTCTCCTCAATGAGGTGGCTTCCCTTGAAAGCACCAGGGATGTCTCCCTCTTTCCTTGACCCTCCTTGGCAGGAGGTACAATGATTGGCTTTTCATCCTCTAGTGACCTCATCAATCTCCCTGATTGGGAGGTCATGTGACCCAGAGTTTCAAAGCTCCTTAGAAAAGTCCTCTTGTTATCTGGGTTCAGCCTGACTGAGGGCAAGACCCAAATACAGGCTTTTCTTGGCCTCTGTATTAAATCTCAATCTCTAAGTTTGATCTTAACCATCCAGCAAGCCAGTCTCACCAGTCATAAAGTAAGAGTACTGGGTTTTAATTTCAATGTCTATGACCTACAGTTATTTACCCCTTTTATCTAATTGGGGTCTACATTATCTGTTCTATACAATTACAAGTTAACTTATGGTGTTTGCTCTTGAAGCAGTACTTCTGCAAAAGATTAATCAGGCAACAGAGTTTACAAGGAAAATACAAAATGGAATCACCAACAGTTAAACATTCAGTTTGTGCAATAGCTATGTTGAAATTTGGATGAGCATTTTGGCTCTGTATTATATCCCCTATTTTAGATCACAGTGATTCCACAGCAAGACCAATCCTTTGAACATAACTTTAAAGAAGCTGAAGTCTGGCTTAATTTGGAGCCACTCTAACATGCAGTAAGGTGGGAGGCAGAGCTGTATCTGAGGTAAGGTGTGGCCTCTCACAAATCATAAGTGTTTTACTTCTGATTTTGATCTTTGACTTCCTTAAATATCATTTTAAGCTTACATATATTGTTTCCTGAGCCTATATGAACATTAGTCAACACAATTTAACATTATATCCAAAACACAAATCAGAGACTGAGAGAGCTTTTGACTTTCCTTTTGTGTGGCAAAGTGGCAAAATGTTTTTTATGTTTCATAATATTCAAGAACTATAACTTTCCAAAATATAAACCACAGCCTCTAATTAGCCATGTACCTAGGTACTTTTTTTAAATGAAAAGAAGAGAAATTATATGATTCTTTTTAATTTTTTCAAGTACTTGTCACAATAAAAATTCCATCCACATTATAATACATATGATTCTTAAATATTTTGGAACCTAATTTAGTTAAATTCTTCCCTTCTTTTGTCATATTAATTTTATAATTCAGTAAGGAGAAATTAGTAAATTATGGAGTAGCATTGAGCTGTAAATAAAATGAGTGTAGAACTTATGTATTATAATTCTAGAGTTTATATAGGTAGCTCCTTTTCCCAGAAAGAATGCTTTATTTAGTACCACGAAGATCATGATACATTTTCATCTTGCTTTTTACAGAATTGTTCTCTATTTACTCACAAAAGACCTAAATGTTGTAAGTAAAATTTTGACTTTGATGCTTACATCAGATGACCCATATGTATTTTGTTCAGCATTACTGACATAATGTGTACTTGAAGAACATAAACTGTGACTCCACAGCAATATGTAATGTCCTGATTGTCAGCAGTTCAGTTGAAGTTTCTTCTCACAGTTACATCCAGATTGGTCCAAAACTCCCAGTAAAATTGGTCTGAATGTTTTGACTTGTGGAATGCATTATATTTGCAGTAACATGGAATAACCCCTTGACTTTATTTTCCATTAAAATTTTAAGTCACCAAAATATCAAATTAAGGACATTGTATATTTTAATTAAAAAAATTCATATTGCTTACAACATAACACACTTCTTGTACTTCCATTTCTTCTCAAACTAGGGAAGTAATAGCAAAACATTTCTGGAAAATATTTGTATGTACTGATATTCTTATTGTTAGTATAAAACCTTATATTCTCAGCTAGACATTCTTAGGAAGAATAGCCATGTATGCTGACCTTTCCTGGTCTCTCCAAGGTAGTATAATTCCTATTTGCCTATATATATATATATATATATATATATATAATTGCCTATGGTAATGTTCAGTGTAGAAGGGTGAAGGCCTGTGAAGCAGATTGTCCATGAACTTAGCTCCAAGCTTGTCAGTGCCTAGGGTCCTCTGGATATGTGCAGAATGGCAAAGGGCTGAAGACTGTAAGAGTCTGGAGAATATCTAGGTTTGCAGGATCCCCCGGACCCACTTAGAACACTAAGGGGAGAATATTTCTCTACTTGTAATGGTACTTTAGTCAGTGAAATGCAGTGAAAGATAGAACCTCTGATTTCTCTCAACCATAGATAATCCCATTAAAATAATCCCTACCTCCACTAATTCCTGGTTATGTTAATTTCTTTATTAACTATTCTTGATTAATGAAGTTGTATAAAGTTAAGCACATTTAAATTGAGTTTAGTACCTTCTAGTACCCATTACTATAAAAAATTATTGAATGACTTATCTCTGTGTTTATCTTGAACCACACCGATATATTTTGGGGTCCCTTTTCTGTGTTTTTACTCATATGATAGAAAAATGATGCTTTTATGCACTTGCCTTCATTTCAATACTGTGAAAATTGATGTAGTCATTAAACTCTTCTTATTTTGGAGGTCACTTGGTTTTGAGACAGAATGCACACTCACATTCAACAGCTTTAATACTTTTCTTGAACATTGAAAATTTGAATTGAAGTTAATTATGGTCTCTTCCTAAGTTAATGACAAGATAAGCCTCTTTAGACTAAAAGAGTTTTGAGTCTATTTGAACTCAAAAAGAGTATCTGTTTTAGGGAAGTTAAATTTAGCAAACAAAAAGACTTAGGAAGTAGTTTTAACTGAAAAGTTTCTATCAGTTAAGATGAAAATTTTCACATTTTTTATTGTTATATCTAGGTTAGACTCTGAAGAAATTGAGTTGTTAACAAAATTTCTACAGGTATGTCACATATTATTTTGTAATTCTTAAATGTCATTAAGCCTCAGTTTCCTCATATGTAGAATGATAATTATTATTTATGTTAGTATTTAGAATATTTCAGGAACATGCTTAAGTTAAACATACATATATATGTGCATATATATATAAAATGTACAATACATAATACAATATATGTTGTATTTATTACATAGTTTCTCTTAATGATCTTGATCTCTCACTGTGACCAAGAACAGCTGCTGGCATTTATCAACTATGTTGAGGCCATGTTCTCCAAATTTTTGATCCCTTATGTTCTCTTTTTCCTTACAGTGAATGCCTTTCAGGTTGCCACAACTCCAAATGCCACTCACATTTCCTTCAAAGCAGGAAGAAGTGGAATGAAAAGGGTGGTACCAGCCACATTTACTCTTATATCTTGAAAGCAAGGCTTTAAGTAGAAACCCTGAATGGCTCCTTCCCAAGTCTCATTGGCCAGCACACTTATTGTAAGAGAGGCTGGAAATTGGGAGCAGGATTGTTGTAATTAACCTAAACTTAAAAACAGTCCTGATTTATGATCCATCTGTCAATTAACAGGGAAAAAGGACAGTGGGGATTGATAGGTTACTAAGAACATCTGCCATAAGGACACTGACTGTATTGCCCCCAGTCCTTGGTGATTCATGAAGAAAAGTAAAAGCAAAAGTTGAATATTGTAATTTTTCATCACTTCAGAAAATAGAGGAATCTAAAGTTTCACTTAAGGTCCAGTCTTGAAAATGTAGAACTGAGATATAATTATTACTGTATAATTTCAACTACAATTCAAATTCAAATGTATCTGGAGTACTCTAAATCAGTACTTAAAATAGTCCTCATATTAAACAGCCAAGATTTTAAAACAATGCTCTCAATAATGATTTGTCCTTTTACAACTTTTATAGTAACTGAGAGTAAAAGTTGATGAAGCAGTTTATTATTATTTTATAGTTTGAATCTAAGAAAATGATTTCAGCAGAAGAGGTCATGAAGCATGCGTACTTTCAAAATCTGGACCCAAGAATATCTGCTATACCAGAAAGTAAGAAAATACAAGATTTCCCCCCTTTTTATTAACTTTTCTAGTGTTGGGGAATGAGGTGGATTAGAGGTTTAGAAAGAGAGGGTTGCTGATTTTAAATCTGAAACATTGGTCACTTTCAAAAGTAGATCAAAATTTCTTAAAGGAAGGAGTCCCACTCTGGTTTTTCAAATCAGAAATAATTTTTCATTCTGTATAATTTTTTGATATGTATACATATTGCCACTTCTCTAAGAAACTGTCATAAACCAATAATACTTAAGTATGGGTCATCAATATTACTGCATTTAATTTAAAATATACAATCTGTGATGGCATCTGTGGGTGTAATACAGCTTCATTTCAGTTGTTAAGAGTGGATTTCTATAAGGATTAATGAGACACCATTGAAACATAAGATAGCTTCCTTGTGGAAGAACCTTACCTTAATACATACACATGATTTTTCTTTCTGGGGGTCACTCTGACTTTACCATCCCTATGACAGGGATCAGTTTATTTTCAGAGCCACTAAAATAATACATTTCCCATGTGAGAGGTAACTCTTCAGTTTTACTTCTGACATTCTGTTTCAAAAATTAACCCAGTGTTTTACTTTAAAATGTAGTAAGGTAAGTGAGGGATTAGGAGAAAACTTGGGAACTGAGCTATGGAAAACTTTTATTTATTTCCCATTCTCATTTACTAGAGGATAGTGATTCATTGAGATTTATATAGCAATCAGCAACAAGCAAATTGAATAAGTAATCCTTTAGGCTTTTTACTCAGCATTTACAGGATATTTTTTAACATAAGACTACCTTATGACAGAGATTGCAAATGAGAATTGAATTACAGGTGTTTTTTTTTTTTAAAGTTGATATTGCATTAATACCAAATTTTAGTTTAAGGTAGTAGCACTAATCTGTTCCATGTTCTTCACTAAAAATCTGAAGGTAGTTTGAGGACCTGATACCTTTATGCCATCATGAGATAGCAATAAAGGACAGAGAGAATAGAAACCTGGTAATGCATTTGATGAGGTCTCCCAAAGCAGTAAGTTCTGGAACAAATAGCATGTATTTTTCTTTTTTCCCTCAGAGAAACACCTGCTTGCATGGTGTTTTAAAGCAGAGTTTGGGGAAGGGTTCTGAAAAGGGATTATTTCCTTTAGTTTCCTCCTGAAAATTGATAAAAAAAAAAAAGGGCAAATTTTTGAGCAGGGCTATATAGACTTATAAGTGCAGTATGTTTATGTTGGATCACTATATACTTCTTAAATGCTCTTCTATAGTTGGATTATATATGTTTGTAATAATATTGACCTTCACCTAAGGCTTTTATCTGTGCATTTTAGGCAGTCGGTATTCAATTTGAAAGATATTCTGTTGCAAAAGGACCTGGGGTTTTGAAATTCTTCTTACCCAGAGACAGGTGTGTGTGTGTCATAAAACATTTTACATGTTGATCATGAATTTTTGTGTGGAACCAAGCTTTTAGTTTATAAATTGATGAGTAACATTATTGATGTAAAAGCCACTGTACAGGGCTGGGGTTGTGGCTCAGTAGTAGAATACTTGCCTAGCATGTGTGAGGCACTGGGTTCAATTCTCAGCATCGCATATCAATAAATAAAATAAAGGTCCAGGAACAACAGCAAAAATATATATAGAATCCCAATGTAAAGTGCATTTCACAACTGTGTGTGTTTAGCATTGCACGTAATCACTTTTCTATATGATGTGGGAAGTTCAGTAAACCTTGAGAAAGAAATCTGACTCAGTCACATGAGGGATCCTGAAGGCTGCAGATGGCACAAGATCTTTTACAAGTGACCTGGCTTGATCACTGCATATGCCATCCCTGGTACCTGAGGCAGAAGACACATATTGTGCTTCCCTAGTCATCAGGATCATGACTTTGAAGCATAGAAGCTGCAGACTGACCCCATCACCAAAAGGGTCATTTAAGATGGTGCTAATCACTCTTACTGTGGAATATGAGCTTTGGTGGTAGAAATAGTAGCTTTCTGGAGTCACTAAATACTGAATGTGACATAAAACTGAACATTGAACTGCATTCATAAAATGACTTTGCTTTTAGGACATGGGAAGAACAGAAGACAGCATGTTGTCTGATAACATGGTCAAGCCCAGACCCCAGCTTTTCTTACTAATCAAGAACTCAGATCTGGAGGCAATTTTTTTTCTTTGGTGGACTTGGAATCTCCATTTGTCTACACTGTCCTCTTCACATTGTTGTCTTTATTTCATACCTATAGTACATTGTATTTATATTTGTCATGGTGTGATACTTTTCTGTACAGTCATTTTTAAGGTCTTCTCTGCCATTAGAGTCAGGACATTACAGCTATTGCTGTAATGTAGCTGCAATTTTTTGTGCAGGACTGAGAAACACAGTGCATTACTTATTGTGGAATCATTGCTGCTAAGTAACTATTTCCTGCTTATTTAACAGGAAAATGCCTGTTAAATTTAAAGTTGAATGCCTGAAGAAGTAGCAGTGACTATTATGTGTGAATGCATCCATTTCTTTTCACAAGTTGTCTTTCTACTGTATATATTTTTTGTTTTTGAAATTAAACTACATTGTTTCCTGGAATGTATATTTAGTTTGCTTAATAGTAAAATAAGTGACTCATGTTGAACATTCTTATGTTCATGTTACATAATTTCTTACTGAACATGGGCAAATAGAGTAGCTGAGATTGATAAGCACATTATGTTTAGGAGAGCATGTGAGAGAAGTTGATTCAGTGAAGTGAATATCTGACATTTTTGGATTCTCACAATAAACACCAATAAATTAAAGCCCCAGAATTATTTATTTTCACCTATTTCTCACTTGAGAAATGTCCACTGCATATTACTGGATATTTATATATGAATACACTTAACTAATTTATGCTGTGCTTCAGTTTAGTTCAAACTTAACAATATAAGTCCATTTAAACATGAAAGGTCCTGCTTATCTTAAATACATTTATTAGAAACTAGGATGATACATCATTGGGGAGCAATTTGTTTCATTTGGGGGCTGTTTCAATAACATTCACTGAAACATTTAATAACATCCAGCTAAAAATTGTCATGTCTTTTGAAATGAGCCATGAGAAACTAAAATGAAAGAAATGAGAACTTAAGAGGATTTTGTGTTAAAAGTATTATAAGGAATTATCTGTTTACCAGAGATGCTAAATATTACAGTTTTAATTGTGCACCTCCTTGAACATCATAAATACACTTTGGTGTTGGCAACAGTGTTTTTAAACCTTTGTGTTCACTTGTAAGGAATATTGTTTAGTGCATCTTACAAACTAAATCTTAATTGGTATATTTTGAAATGGTCATGTAAATTTTTGCCCTATATATCATGAAAATAGTCATAGCTTAATTGTTTTCTGACATTCACTGTAAAACATTCAGGGGTCCTAACATTTCTGTTCAGGAAATCTTGTAGTTTATTATCATTAACAATGTTAGCTGAGTTTCATATATTTCATTTTAACTTTATTTGAGAATAGTGATTGTGGCATGTTTAGAGTTATTATTTTATTATTTTATGATACTGAAATTTGAAAAATTATGGAAGAAACAGATTCATGTGTAATGGTGAATATTGGACCACTACTGTTTTTCACATTTGTAAATTGGTTTTATATTAAACCCTGTAGCCTTAAAAACTGCTGTTATTTATAACTGACAGGTATTAAATTGTACTTTGCAAGTTATAAATATTATTTGGAAATTCCTCCATTTTGTTTTTAAATTTGTAATAACAAAATCTCCATGTTGTATAAAATGTGATTTTGTTGGGTCATACTTCTTTTTGGGGGAAGACGACTCTGCAAGTGGGATAATTTTCTTTTATGATTATTTTGTAAGACCATGAAGTCACAGTGTCAGGAGTGATAGCTGCTTTGTATTAGTGCTGAACAATTATTTAATAATCTCTACTCTCATTTTATATAACATCAATCTTAAGTTTGCCATTCCATGGGGTATATAATTTATTTGTTGCAATTTTGGTCTATTGTTATCTGTAAGTTTGATTCTTACATACTAATGATGAAGAAATACATTTAGTTGTTACATAAATTCTTGTTCCTAGGGTGTTCTGGGGATGTTTCTTTATTTCCTTGAGAAATTTGGCAATCAAACAAGTGTTCATTGGGTTTTTTTTTGTTGTTGTTTGTTTGTTCATTGATACTTGAGCATCATTCAGGTCCTGAAAACTACAGTGAAGATAATTTAAACTCAGAAATATTTGAACCTTGAATACTTAAAAATCCTCTTAAATTGATGAGGTTCTCAAGGGTAAGAGAAGATGTCTCCTCTATTTTCTTCCCAAGCAGTATTGGTAACACACACAGAATGTGTCACTATGGGTGAACAGAGTGGCTGTTTTCTGAGGCTTTAACAAATTAGGTTTGAAAGACTACTTATTATGTTATAATTATCTATCTATTAGAATTGGAAAAATCCATATGGGTATTTTTCTTTACTTGTCTGTGATATTTAAGTGGCAATATTTTAATAGTTAGCCAGTGTACAGTTCAGTGGCATTAGTGACATTCACAAAGTTGTACAACCTTTGACATTATTTCCATAATTTTTCATCATTCCAAAGAGAAATTAAAATCATTTTTTAAGATTCCTTTTCCCTGCTGTCCCCAGCCCTGATAACTTTAATCTACTTTCTATTTATATGACTTTGCTTATTCTTACTTCATGTAAGAGGAATCATAATGTATTTTTCTGTCATATTTGGTTTATTTCATTTGGCATATTTTCATGGCTCTTTCATGTTTAGCATAAATCCAAACTTCATTTCTTTTGTGACTGAATAATTCTCTATTATGAATATATACATTTTCTTTATCCATTCATCTATTGATGGATACTGAGTCATTTCTGCCTTTTAGCTGTTGTGCCTAATGCTTATATGAAATGTTGGTGTACAGATATCTGTATAAGTCCCTGTTTTAAATTCTTTGGGGTATAACATATACACCCCAGAAGTGGAATACAATTCTGTTTAACTTCACATAGTCACCAAAGAGTTTCTATAGAACTTGTACTATTTTACATTCCCAGTAGTAATGCACAAGGATTACAGTTTCTCTTCATCCTCACTAATACTTGTTATTGTCCCTTTATTATTAATTTCATCCTAATAGGGGTGAAGTGGTATCTCATTGTAACTTTAAAATACCTTTATCTAAAGTTTAATGATGTTGGGCATCTTTTCATGTGCATTTTGGCCATTTGTATATCTGCTTTAAAGAAGTATCTTTAAGTACTTTGCCTATTTTAAAAATAGGGTTGTCTTTTGGTTGTTGAGTTGCTAGAATCCTTTATTGATTCTGGACATCATACCATTATAAGGTATGTTGTTTGTAATTATTTCCTCTTATTCTGTGAGTTTTCTTTCATTTTCTTTAAGGTACCCTTGTGATGCACAAAATTAGTAATTTTAAAGAAGCCCAATTTTTTTTAAAATTTTTTGTGTGTGGCTTTGGTGCCATATTTAAGAAATTATTGCCAGTTTCTCCACATCATAATTATTTGCCCCTTTACTTTTTAAGGTGTTTATAGTTTTAGCCCTTACATTTAAGGCCATCATCCATTTTAAGTTAATTTTTGTTTGTGGTGTAAAATTAGGGTACAACTTCATTCTTTTATTTTTTTGGTACTAGAATTTGAACCCAGGGTTGCTTTATCACTGAGCCTAATCCCAGTCCCAGCCCTCTTTTATATTTTATTTAGAGATAGACTCTCACTGAGTTGGTAGGGTTTTCCTAAGCTGCTGAGGCTGGCTTTAAACTTGGAATCCTTGTGCTACAGATTCCCCAGCCACTGGGATTATAGGCATGCACTACTGTATCCAGCCCAACTTTATTCATGTGCATATGAATATCCACTTTTCCATAATTATTTGTTTCAACCATTTGTTGAAAAGACTGTTCATTTCCATTGAATGATACTAACACCCTTGTCAAAAAATGTTGACCACAGATGGAAGTCAACTCTTTATCAAAAATTGTTGACCAGTTGTAAGGGTTTCTTTATGGGCTCTCAGCTCTATTCCAATAGTCTTATGCACCTGTATGTCTGTCAATACAGATAGTACAAGTGTGTTGATTACAACAGCTTTAGTGTAAGCTTTGAAATCAGAAAGTATGGGCTCTCAAGAGTTGCTCTTTTTCAAGGTTGTTATAGCTATTCTGTGTCCCTTGAAATTCCACTTGAATATTGGAGTGAAATTTTCTATTCCTCAAAATGTAAAAATGACAGAAAATATCATTGGGATTTTGATAAAGATTTCACTGATTTTGAATCTGTAGATCACTTTAGGTAGTATAATTATCTTAACAATATTAAATTTTCCAGACTGTGAATGTGTGCTGTCTTTCTATTTATTTAGTGTGATTTCTTTGAGCAACATTAAACATTTTTCAGTGAACAGGTCTTCTATCTCATTGATTAAATTTATTTCTAAATATTTTACTGGTTTTGATGTTATTGTAGGTGGAATTATTTTCTTAATTTGGTTTGGGAATTTTTCATTGCCTGCATATAGAAATGCAAATGGTTCTGTGTTTTTATTTTATATTGTCCAATGCTGCTGTTTTGTTTATTAGGTTTAAAAGATTTTTTGTGGATTCTTTAAGATTTGGTACATTGAAAATTATGTCATCTTCAAGAAGAGATAGTTAACTTCTTACTTTTTAGTATGGGTTCCTTTTCTTTTTCTTGCCTAATTGCTCTGTCTAGAACTGAAAAGTGAGGATATCCATGACTTGTTTCTGATCTTAGGGAAAAAAAAAACTTTCACTTTTTATCATTGATTATACCATTAGCTGTGGCTTTCTGTATCTGGCCTCTAACATGCTGATTAATTTTCCTTCTGTTCCTAGTGTACTGGATATTTTTATTGTGAAAGCGTATTGAGCTTTTTCAAATGCTTTTTTCCATCAGATGTAATAGTCATGTTTTCTTAACTGTTGATATGTATTACCTTGGATTGATTTTCATGTTAAACCACTCTTACATTCCTGGAGAGAATCCCACTTGGTTGTGATATATAGGTTGAATATCCCTTTTTATCAAAATGCTCAGAATGGAAGTTTTTCTGGTTTCAGTGCTGTTTGAATTTTGCAATACTTGTGTATGTTTTACTAGTTGACCAACCCTACTTCAAAAATATATCTGAAATGATTTGAAATCCAAAATATTGGTAGCATCATTTTCTCAAAAATTTTCAGATTTCAAATTATTTCAGATTTTTTGATTGGGGATTTAATGTGATTGGACCTGACTTCTTTGCACATACTGATAAATTCAATCTGCTATGATTTTTTTGAGGATTTTTGCCTTTCTTTATAAGAGGTTATGATCTGTAGTTTTCTTTTCTTGTAGAGTCTGTCTAGGTTTGGTATCAGGGTATTGCTGGCATTATAGAATTAGTTAGGAAATATTTTCTCCAATTCTTTTGGAATATTTTGAGGGTTGATGTTAATCCTTCTCTAAATATTTGTTAGAATTTTAGTGGAGTGATCTGGTCCTAGGCAATTTTTTCTTGGGGCATTCTGTTAATGGTATAATCCCCTTTCTTGTAATAGTTCTTTTCAGATTTTTATTTCTTCTTCAAAGAGTTTTGGCAGTCTGTGTTTCTAGGAATTTAACCATTTTGTCTTTGTTAAGCAGTTTGCTGGCATACAGTTGCTCATACTGTTCTCCCCTAATTCTTTTATTTCTTTACATTCAGTAGTAATGTTTTTCTTTCATTTCTCATTTTAGTAATTCAAATCTCTTCTTCCCATCAATCCAACAAAGTATGTTCTGGAGAATATTTCACGTGTACTTCAGAATATTTTGTGTTTACTTCTCATTCTGTGATGGATGTTATTAATGTAATCAATAGAATCAACTTTTGGTTTTCTTGAGTCTTCTTCATCAGTAGTCTTTATTATTTTCTTCCTTCTCCTAGGTTTATTTACTTATTTATTTATTTGTTCCCTGAAATGTAGAGTTATTTGATTTGACATCTTTCTTTTTCAATGTAAGCATTTGAAGCTGTAATTCTCTCTTCCTACATTGTTTTCAGACTATTCCATAGATGTAAATATATTGTGTTATTTTCTCTTTTGACTCAAAGAATTTTCTAATGTCTGCTATGATTTCTTCTGTAACTCTTGGTTAAGAGCATATTGTAGGGATGGGGAGATAGATCAGTTGGTAGAGTGCTAGCCTTGCAAGCACAAGGCCCTGGGTTTGATTCCCAGCACCCCCCCCAAAAAAAGAGATATTGTAGCCAGGCAAGGTGGTGCATGCCTGTAATTCCAGTGACTTAGAAGACTGAGACAGAGGATTGTGAGTTCAAAGCAGCCTCATCAAAACTGAGGCACAGGCAACCAAGGAAGACCCTGTTTCTAAGTAAAATACAAATTAGGACAGGATGTGGCTCAGTGTTCAAGTGCTCCTGAATTGTGTTTATTTGTGAGTTTTCTTTTTCCTCTATTGCTTTCAGGTTTTGTTCCATTGTAATAGGAAAGACATTTGCATGATTTAAGTTCTTCAAAAGTTATTGACATTCATTATGTGACCCAACATTGAATATTCTTGAGAATATTTTGTGTTTATTTCTCATTCTGTGAAGAATGTTGTTGGGTAGATTGTTTTGTACATATCTCTTGTGTCTGACTGATTAATAGTGTTCAGTTTGTCGAAGTATTGATCTTCTGCAAGGCTATCCTACCCTTTATTGTAAGTTGACTATGGAAATCTCCAAATGTTACATAACTATTTCTCCTTTCAGTCTGTAAGTTTTTACTTTACTTTGGGCTTCTTATATTGGGTGCATATATGATCATAGTCATTCTCTATCTTCTTAATACAGTGAACCTTTATCTATATATAATGTCCTCCATCTCCTATAATTGTTCTTAGTCTATTTTTTTTTCCACACAAAAGTGAGGCCACCTTGTTCCACTTTTGGTTACTATTTGGTTGGAATGTGTTTTTCTATTCTTTTAGTTTCAACCTTTTCTTTTTTGTGTGTGTGTGTGTGTGTATCTAAACTAAGTCTCTTGTGTATAGTATATTGATGAACTATTTTTTAATAATTTTTTAAACCTTTGTATTTTAACTTTAGACTTGTAAACATTTAAAATTAAAATAATTACTGATAAGGAAGGACTTAGTTCTGCCAAATAGCTATTTGTTTTGTCTCAGATGGATTTTGTGCTTTAAGTCCTCTGATATTTCCTTGTTTTTCAGTTAGTTTTTTTTGTAGGGTACTATTTTGATTCTCTGCTTTTTGGTGTGTTTTTTTAGTTATTTTAATGTTGTGTATTTTAAAAACATCCTTTAATTTATTATTTCTAATGTCATTGGTTCAGTTTTTTAAATATCTAACAGATTCTTTAATTACATTTTTTATTAACAAGGTCAAACATATAAAAATGGTAAGAGGCAGTAGAAGCTCATGAGTGGGTTACTGAGAAAACTGTGTGTGCATGTGTTTGTTTGTAATTTATATCAGGAAATATATATAGCAAACTTGAAATCTCCAAAGTTTTAGTGCATTACTGTAGACTTAAGGAACATTACAGTATTTTCCCCTTTCCTGTTCAGTTCACAACTGGAACTTATTTTCTGACATTAAGTTTAAATTCTGGGTTTAGTTAGGAGTTTTCCCTCAGTTATGATTCTTAACTGAAGTCAAAAGATTCCATCACTGATCTAGAAAATCTATTGAACTCACCAATTTTCTATTAGACAAAGATAGAAAGACTATCACTAGTTAGTGAATATAAAGCTGCTTGAATTTTTGATCTTTTTAATTTTTTATTTTATTTAAAGACAGGGTCTCACTGAGTTGTTTTGTGCCTTGCTTTGCTGAGACTGGCTTTAAACTCACCATCCTCCTGCCACAACCTCCACAGCTGCTGGGATTACAGGCATGCACCACAATGCCTGGGTAAATTTTTGATCTTTAGTGTTCAGGAAGTCTTTTCATTGGCAGATTCCAAGAGAAGTGGGAAAATTAACTTACTGGAAAAAACTTTCAATCATGTTACTACTTTAGACACTATATATAGGGACTATGTTACAGATACACATTTGTGAGAGGGAGTCAGAGAGATAAATAGGAGGGACTGGGATAGGAATATTAATGGATGCTTCCACCTTAGCCCTGCTGCAGTTGAGATGCCTGATATTTCATAAAGATGAGCATGAAGATGCACCTGGTGACTGGATGATAAAAAAGCACTTTGTAGGAACTAAGTAAAGTTTGAAATTCACCAATGGTCTTGCATATTTACAAAAGGATGACTACATTGTGCTCAGGTTGGAACATGAAATTCTAGTGACTACAGACTTGGAACTCTGAATCTTTCATGGAACAGTGCTGATTAAAAGAGCCACAAAAGCTTCAGTCATTTTCCCCAGCTGTACTGACACTAATTCCATTTGTGTAGCTTTCATAATGTATTTCATGTTCGTGTATGCAGCTGAGGTTGTCAGATAATGAATGAATGATATGTCAAGTGTAGACATCATGGTCCTCTGGATGATTTTTGTACATAGTTTTTCTAGAAACACTGAAAATCAGCAAAATATCACTTTGGGCCCACTCAAGCCATCTTGCTCTTCTAATAATCCTAGCCAATCACTCCTTCATTACTTTTCCATTTTCTGGAAGCTTCAAATTTCCTTTGAATTTATAATCTGTTGACACCAATTCTACATTACTATCTCATATGGTGATGATTTATAGGCTGTGCTTTGGGTGTAGGGAAATCTAGCCATACTGATTTTTTTGTTCCTATAATATTTCTTCTCTCAACTGTTCTTTAACCTTTCTCTTTTCTCTGCTTGTTCTTTTCTTCTGTTCTTCTCTTTACTACTATCTTTCCTCAGGTCTCCATTTAATTATTTCTTCCAGAAGGACTTCCCTGACCCATGCCCTACTCTATCATAGACTGGATTACATGCATTGCCATTTTACTACCTTCATCCCATTAGCATTCTAATACTTAACCCTGTGGTAACACTATTCACATTTTATTTCCCTCACTTAAATAGTAAGCCCCATGAAGGGAAGTATTATGTCTCACACACCTGTCCCTAGTACATGAGATGTGTTAGGAAAACAGTAGCATGTGCTGATTGAATGAAGGCACAACTACATGAAGAAATCTGGGTCCTAAGTAAAATTTGTCAGGTGCATTAAATTATCTTGTCTCCTCTATCTGATGGAAACAAAGACAAAGGCAGCAGTCAAAAATTGGTTAAAATTAGAAGATAAACTTCTTCCTAACATGTCAAAATGTGCAACTTTAGAAACTTAAGAACTAACCCATAATCAAGATATTCTCAGCACACACCATTGGGGGAGAAGAACTGGTAAAAAAGTCACTATGAGAGAAGTCTAGGTAGAGCCAGATTTATAAGGACCAATAATCTGCTCTCTCAGAAAAAAACTATGATATAGCAAATGTGTTTAATATTTATATGTGTCAGGTAGTGTTCTGTTCAACCATGCAGCTTGTATGTTTAAGTTCTTTTGAAGTACATTTACGATAATATCACTGCATCTATATTCAATGCAGTTATTAAAATATGGCCAACTCAGTGTCCTTGAGCCAGTTAGGTGACCACTCTGGGCCTCCATTTATTCATCTACAGAATGCTACATGATAGCAGTTTTCTCCTAAGGGTGTTCAGAGGACAGAAAGTGTAAACTCTGACAAAACTTTGGAACAACATATATACATAAAAAGTAACTTATAAGTAGCTGCTGTCACTTACTGAAATTATGTCATCTAGTAAAAAAAAGACAGTCTTAGGAACCTGGCTCATCTGGGAGAGGGTAGTGAATATGGTGTGTTCTCCAGTGTTAACCCTGAGGGCAGGGTTCTACAGTCCCAGGTAATGTTAAGAAAGGGATTGTGCATGTGGGGGGAGTTGCCTGTGCATATTGAAGCATAAAAGGACATTTTGTAAATCTGATTGAGTTAAAATATTTCATGTATATACTGGACTAAACAGATCTCTTGCCTTCTTGAGAAGGAGTACCTGTAACAGTTTATTTTAAATGTTTGTTTCTTTACAAATGGAATGACTTCCTACTTTACCTAAAAGAATACATTATAAAATGTGTGAGTAGCAGTTCTCTGTGACCCTTTCTGGCACTGTAGAGGTACTGAACCTGTCAGTCTGGGCCTCCATTTTTCTATTATTTATCTCCTGCCTCTCCTCCCCTACATGCACACAAGTCTTCCTGTATCAGATACAGATGGAGATGTTTTTGAACTCACCCATGAATGCCAAAGCTAGGTCAGCCTAGAAGTGAGATTGGGTAGACTAGTAACTTCTGTCACCAAACCTGGCAGTTCACAGTGTCCTTTATCAAAAAAGTAGCCTAAAGGAAGAAAAATGGTTTCGGGTTTTTCTTCTTCATCACATCTCCCTTATCAATACAGAGCAGTTGATAGAATTTAAGATTCAAATGATCAAGGGACCATTTTTTAAACCCATTTCACTCTCTCAAACTCAACCTCAATAATTATGTGTACTTTTTATATACCTGTAATTAAATTGTTTCTTGATGTTCCATATTTAAGGGTAGGTAACAAGATACATTTCCAAACTTGTTTCCATTGGAAAAAGTATAGTTTGGGTCATTCAAAGTAAATGGAAGAAAACCAGCATACTACCTCTAAAACCTCTCATACAAAGTATTTATTCCACAAAAATAATATCATAGTAAGAATGATACATATATAAAAGTGAATAAAGATTTGCAACATGTACATAAAAGACATGTATAGAGACCATGTTCAGGTTGTATATTTCTAAAATCTTCAGCTATAGCACTTTAACACTGATCAAGCAAACATTAAAAGAACATGGGGGATTTGCTCCCCTTTGAAGCCAATTCTGACTAAAGTACTAATTTTAAGAACACAGCATGAAGCAGTGCTCTGAGAGTTATTCTCCATTTCTACAGTTGTCCCTGCATAGAGCATTTTGATCAATCAAAAATTGTATTATCCCATTTCTAGTAAGTGAATGTAAAGTGTAGTTAAAGTATTTTTAGGAAGAAAGATAACAATAATAAGATTTCTGTTCATTTGAATATTTCCAATCAGCATTTAATTTTAAAATATATATTAAAATTTTAGTTGAAATTCTTGCCCATTGACTTATTTAGTTTCTCCATAAGAATCTTGCATTTTGTATGTGTTCTTTTATTCTACAGTATTTTTAAAAAAGTTTGTCAATGGATCTCTATTTTATTTACTTATATGTGGTGCTGAACCCAGTGCTTCATACATGCTATGAAAGTGCTCTACTTCCCTACAGAGTTATACACTGAGTTACAACCCCAGCTCTTATCCTATAATTTTTAATGATATTTCTTTTCTTAACAGTTTTGGACCACTAGTTAACTACAGCTAGACCTTGGGGAAATGAAATTGGAATGCCCATCACTGTTCTACCTTCAATGAGTTCAGTGACCCCAGGAAACTCTCAGCTTCTTCTGCAAATCTGTCCTGATCAAGAAACAGGGAAGCATTCTCAAAGGCCCCTTTTAGCTTCTAGCTCACACATTTCACTTTCAGTAATTGCCAGTTCCCTGAAACAGTTCCTTTAATTTTAGTAAAGATTTAACTTATGAAGGAGTACCAGTAGTATCTGTTTGTGGATTTTGGAGCCAGTCCCATTACTTTGCAGTTACAGCATACTGGAGTTGTTGAATTTTTTTTCCTAAAGCATGTGTCTCCACACAAGTGAGAGACATTTGATTCTAATTGAAAATTGAAATGTATAATAAAACCTAATTTTACTTTCTAAAAATTCAGGTAATTTGTATTCATAAAGTTCACTTTTTAGCCTTTTCATAATCCCTGTCATTTAAAACCTAGTTTGGATCAGCTATTTAGTCACATTTCAAGTTGGTTTCTGTTACTTTGTAGTTAAAGGTTTCAGTTAACCTAATCTTCAATGAGCACTTTCTAGTTCATTTACCTACTTTGGAACATTCCTGCTTCATGTTTAGGTTTGGTGTCACTGTAATGGTGCCTCATGTTTTTTTTTGTTTGTTTGTTTTTTGTTTTTTGTTTTTTACAAAACAAAATGTTTTATCACTCTTCTAAACTATACTACACAAAAAAATCTCTTTGTTGTATCTGCAGGTATTTCTACAGTGATGTGATTCCTGAAGAATTTTTGCCAGGTTTTCTTCCAATGTTACCATCAATTTAGTAAAATATAAAGCAGTTTATCATGTCTCAGTTTCCACAAGCAATGCCTTCATACCTAGTTCAATATTTGTATTATGGTACATTTTTTGATCCCTCAAAAATTGTGACAATCCTCACAAAAGTGCTACAAAATTAGTTGTTTGATGTTTGAGTTCATTACCAGTGAGTTTTCAAAATATTAGATTTTTAAATGTTAATTGTGGTTACAGGTATTTAGAGAAACCCAACTCCTATTGATACAGTAAATATATCAAGTGAGTGTTATTTTTCTATAGAAAGAATCAGGGCTAATCTTTTGAAATAATATGCTCAACTAGAAAGTATAACAGTCTGGATGCTATGGACTGGTGACTATCCATATCAGATTTTTGTTATGGAGGAGAAAACATATGAATATCTAAGTGCTTTCAAAGTTTAAAAAATGTTCTTCAGTACATTTTCTTTTATGAATGTTTATTGTCTAAGTATGACTTATTTTACTCATAAAAATGTTATTTGGATATTACATTTACTTAATTGAAAAGAGATTCTAAGGCAATTCTTATATAATTGAATGCTAAAAGGGAAAAGTGATATGAATATGCTTTCATATTTTACCTACTTGTGAAAAATAAAGTTTACTAGAGAGTTCTTTGGTACTAATTTTGTCTTTCAGATATTTTCTCTTAATACTAAAAATATATACATGCTTTACATAAAATTGAATGCAAAGGAAGGCACAGCTGTTTATAGTGTGTATACAAGCACAGTTCAGCACATGCAGAATTAAAGAGAAAAAAGTTCACATCCTTATTAATTGCACTGAAAACCTTAAGAAAATTCTTCACTGTCAACAGTGTTCCATGCTTAAGAGCTAAGAGCATATAAAAACAAAAACATTAAAATTCACTTAATGCAAAATGGATTTTCATATATACTTGAATATATAAAAATAGTTTTTAAAATGCCAACATAAATGTAGACTATCCATGTTATCAAAAGTGCAAACCAAATGGACAGAGTGTTTCACAATGTCCTTCTTTTGACACAGGTAAACTAGCCTAGGGGGACAAATTGATTAGTTAATGAGACTTTAATTTCAGCCAGACTTCATTAGAATTTCTGAGCAATCAAAGAAAGCAGTACTGGAGAAACAATTCTGTCCAGACCTGATTGGCACTGACATGTGACTGTTAAGCAATGTGGGAAACTGCAGGGAGCAAAACAATTAAAATATTTATTACAAATCCTCTGGAAAAAAATGGGGTTCCTTACATTCCCAAACAGACTACAGTAATTTGTTCTGTCATCACCCCTGTGATGGATCAATTGCCAATCCATTTTATACAATGGCTTACAGATGACAATTGCAAGATTACCTAGAGCAAAGAAGAATAAAGCCCATATAATGTACTTATTTTTTTCTATGTGACAGGCTACTGGAAAAAAGTACATAATTTAGATGTTACTAAAGCATATTCCAATACTGTTTTTAAAAGGTTCTAGGCTATCTAGGCATGCTGGTTTGCTTTAAATATTGAGAAAATATTAAATCAGACTCTTTATAAATCTGTAATTTCTAATACTATATTTTGGAATTTGTCATCAGTTTTCCAGAGCACTACAAAGATGTTTCTCAGTAAACTAAAAATGAGGATTGTTATCTTAAAATATTTAGAAGAAATATCCCTTTTAGAGTTGAAAATGTATTTTTAAAATATTTTTATTGGTTCTACTTAGTTATACATGACAGCAGAATGCATTTAGTTTTATTTTGCACAAATAGTTTATTTTTTGCCTTAGTGTTCAATGGATCTTTATTTGTTTATATGTGGGGCTGAAAATTGAACCTGGTGCCCCACACATGCTACACAAGCCCTGTATAACTGAGCTCTAAACCCCATGTCCTGAAAAAAATATTTTCACTGATTAATAGTATCAAACTTATTAGAAAGATGACTCATAAGAGAAAAAACAGTGTACAGTCAATTTATGTATTGCTAGCAACTAATAAGATAAATAAGATAAAAAAGTCTACGTTTTAGTGACAAGTGTCAGGTCTGAAGCAAATCCATTATCTGTGCTCCCAACTGAACAAGCTGAAGCAAAGGCCTCCTGTTAATACCTGACTATCTGCACCTAGATTTTTTTTTTTTTTTGCCTAGGATTATATATGTTAAAATAATTTCCTATAATGTCTTGTAGCTTAATTCCTATTTAGTCCAGAGTAAGTTTAATTAAATATTAAACTTCAGCACTAAATATAAAACTACAAAGCCTGGCTCCTGTTAGAAGCACAACAAATATCTGAAGAAAAGTAAATATATTTTTGCACTTTTCAGAATATTTCAGTAAATTATTTACATCTGTGCTTTCTTGCTTATCAAGGGCTGTCATTTCAGTTGATATCTAGGGGCTACAAATGAGCAGTTAAAGTTCTGATTACATAAAGGTCACAACTAATAAGCAGCAACACCTAATTTTAAGGTCTGACTAGATTTTATCTGTACTAAATTGTCCAGCTTCTTACTTTGGAAGGGGTTAGGGGCTGTCTTAATTACTGGTTCAATGTATTCAGTGGTTATTCATATATTCAAGGTTCTTTTTCTTTTCTGGTGCTTTAAAATTTTAATTTTTTAAAAATGTTATGTATTTCAACTCTGTTTTCAAATTCTTGTCATATACTTTATACTTTTTTATTTATGCTCCTAACCACTATTCCCGTTGACTTGGAGTGAACAATGGAGGAGAGCAGGCCTTAAATTTTCATTGTTAGGGTTTTTTTTTAATATTATGTTTGGGGTTTTGTCCATCTTGTTGATATTTTCAATAAAATCCCCTTTCTGGGGCTAGGGTTATGGCTCAGTGGTAGAGCATTTGCCTAGCATGTGTGAGGCACTGGGTTTGATTCTCAGCACCATATATAAATAAATGAATAAAAGAGGTTCATCATCATCTAAAAATTATTTTAAAAAATGAATCCCCTTTGGTTTTATTAGTCTTGTCTGTTGTTTTAAAGAGATCACTGACTTCTGCCCCTAACTCTTTATTTGGGTACCCACATTTGTCACAGTTCTCATTAACCTGACTTTACTAGCATGTTTCTTAGTCCTTAATATGGGCTCTTTAATACAACTCTCCATTTTTCCTTCATGTAATGAGTATTTAATAGAAATTTGAGTAATAAAAGTAAAAATTATATTGAATATAAGACATCCAACAGATGGTCCAGAAAGTAGCTAATGTTGGGGATATATGTCTGGCAGAAGTCCCAAGCAAAGCTGTAGCCCAGTGATTCAGGTCAGACCCCATTTGTTTCTGAACTTTATTCCCTTCCATTTCCTATCCTTCAGCATCTAATCTGTAGAGTATGAATGGTCAAATCAACCCTGTAGCATCAGAAGGATGTTTGGGATGGCTGGCCTTAGATAACCTAGAACAACTTTAATAAGGCAATAGGAAAATGCACTTGATAAAAAGGAAGATCAGTTCCTGACTGAGAACAGTGTGTTTTGTGTGAGGGAGTGGGAGATGGGAGTCAGGGAAGGGAGATCATAGTCCTTTTTACATTGCAACATAAGCCAGACTTCTGTCCTCGGCCTACTTTTCTCCAAGCCATACACAAACCTGACAACCATTTTCATTTTCAGTGTCCCCAGTCAGTGCTCCTTTTCCAAGAGAGCTGCTCTTCTCTGGTGCTCTAAGTCAGTGAGAGTAGTGGTTGGGATTGCAAACTAAATTTTAATCAGGTTCTGATACTTACTAGTGTGTGTTCTTGTGTAAACTGGGCAATATCTCTGTGCCTTAGTTTCCTCAACTTTAAAATAGCATTACTGGTAGCATTCAATGAAAAACTATGATGAGTGGCCCAGACTGGCACACAGGAAGCCTTCAATTCATATTAGCTATTGTTACTAAAGTATTGCCAGTCTCATAGTCAGTTTACCTCTTTCTCATTTTTACTACCTGCATATTCCTCAAACTAAACCCAAGTTATCCTCAATCTTGCCTCTGAAATGTCTTCAAAATTGATTCCTATGTCCACTATCCCTTCAGTATTTGAAGTGGTATAATAATTTTCTCCTATCTTCCTGTTTCTTCCACTTTCTATTGAGTTCTTTCTTCACATGGATATCACTCTTGAAGGTACAACAACATATTAAGGTGGAACTCTTCAAGGCCCACACCTCCTTTTCAGAATTCATCTATCATCAGGTCTCTTCCTGAATATGCTTTCACTATCCAAACTAGGCAGATCTATTGAGTTCTAAAATTTGCTTTGCTCTCTATGAAAATCCTGTCCCTTCTCCCAGCTCAGCTCAGGCAGCACTTCTTCCTCAGAATCTGTCCAGTTCCTGGATTCAAATAAACACTCAGTCCCTGCTCACTTTGTTTACCCTCCTGTTAATTCACATGTTGTATATCTATAACAGCCCCTTCTTCAGAGCATTGCAGATATTTACTGGTTTAGATTAGTCAAACTAAAAATTTCAGCACATAGTCTCAAATGCAAATTTAAACTAGTTCCACCGGGTTTCAACATATATCTGTACCTACTGGGTGCTTTTCAAATTTGATAAAAATCTATTTAAAAAATTGGAATGCAGGGCTGGGGAGATAGCTCAGTCAGTAGAGTGCTTGCCTTGTAAGCAGCAGGCCCTGGGTTCTATCCCCAACAACCAAAAAGAAAAAAAAAAAGTTGGAATGGAACAGACAAGCAAGCTCAAAATACCAAATTATCCAATTGAAAAAGACATTTCACTTTATTTGTATATCTGGATCCATGACATTCAACACTTAGCACAGTGTCTTTGGCATCTATCTCTTTATAAAATATATCTCTGTTCAAAAGGCTACCTCTTCCAGAAAGCCTAGTGCCTTTTCTCCTTATTTGGAATTCTTTAATAACTGCTATAGCCTGCTATAATGATTGTAGATGAATGAAAAATTAATGTACATGAATGATTGTGTGCAGAAATTTCTCAGCTCTGTCACACTCAGGATTCCAGCCTACCTTTGAGAAGAACACAACAGGAATCCTACCAGCATCACTTAAAATTTGTTGTAGATCAAGTATATTTTGTTTCCTTTGCCAGTACATTAATAACATATGTGGAAGAGGTTTGTTATTTTGAAAGGAGATTACTTTCATAAGTTTACTGGGGACATAATTATAATCTGCATAGTGAAAATCCATCAATTGAAATGTCTAGTTTCAGAAAATCTTCCTCATATCATGTTTTTTGTTTATCATTTTAAAAATTGCTATGTTCAACTATCCTTTTCATTGGAAGAATAATAATATTTTAAAAGGTGCAAAATTGTTCTCCCTTAGTTTCATGATCCAACCAAAAAAAGAGGACCCAAGGCCATATAAACCATCAGCCATCCAGAGTGGGTTGTATCTTTTGGGGGGGCACTGCATTTTGAATGTCACCAAGAGAAAATTCAGGACTATTTGGTAAAACTCTCAAGCAAGAGGTCTTTAAATGCAGTAATAAAGCCAGGTACAGTGAAACAGATTTATAATCCAAATAACTCAGGACTGGGACAAGAGGATCACAAGTTCAAGGCTAGCCTCAGCAACTTAACAATACACTGTCTTAAAATAAAAAGAACTGAGGATGCAGCTCAATGGTAGATTAACCCTGGACCAATCACCAATATCACCCCTCACCACACACAGTGCAATTTATTCTGCAGATTTCTAAATGTAAACTAGGAACCACTGACCTTCAGTGGTTAACAAAGTATCATTCCTGAACCAAGGACATTACTAGGCATTTGAATAAAATATATATGTCAGACCCTATCAAAGACCTAAGGATTCAGCGATCTTTATTTTAATACAAGATCCAGGTGACTGGATCCTAATTATCATATCCCCTGGGTACTTACTTCCCAACTCCCAAAGATTCTGATAATGTATAGAACAACCATGGACAAGAACAATACTTATTTTGGGGAATACTATAAGAGAAATTAGTATAAATTTAGTCATTCCCCAAACCTTTTCTAAAATGTCACCAAGTAATATTTCAATCATGTTGCAGAATTCCCAATAAGGAGGAAAAGAAGAGGCCATTAATTGTAGACAAATACTTGCTGAATTCCACAGAGGCTCTGGTTCCTGCCCCCGGGAACTCACTGTAGCCACATAAGTCTGTTCTGCTCTACTCAGTCCCAGAGTTCTGCTGTTCTAACGTTGAACCTTTCAGACAATAAGGCCTTTTATCACCATTTTTCAATAAGACTCTAAATCTCATTGTGTACATCATACTTCTGGCACAGAGACTGTAGTTGGTATGTATAATTTTAACAAAATATTAAGATGCCCAGGCTAAAACTTTTTTAAAGTATTAGATTTGCTCATTGCTAATTTTACTTAAAATGACTAGCTTTTCCTTCTCTGCCAAAGTTAAAATTGTAAAAAAGTCAATGTTTTGCTGTGTATGACTAAAGCTTGATTTCATGTGATAAGAATAAGAGCCAGGGGAAAGAAAGAAACCCGATTTCTCCTGGGACACAGTCACATCATTATAGCCTACCCCAATTCCAGTAGTAAGCCAGAGAAGTAGAATAGCAATTAGAATCTCTTTAGGTTATCATTTTCCTATAAGACCCTAAATCTCATTGTATACATCATACTTCTGGCACAGAGATGGTACTTGGAATATATAATATTGACAAGCCAAAGGACCCACTCAAAAGGTTAACAGACTTGATTTTTTAAACCCTTAACTTTGTTGACATCTCTTTATGAATTCTTTTTTTTAAATTTAATTTATTGTAAACAAATGGGATATATGTTGTTTCTGTTTGTACATGAAGCAACAGCATACAATTTGCATAATCATACATTTACATAGGGTAATGATGTTTGATTCATTCCAATATTTTCTTCCCCCCACCCCTCCCACCTCTTTTCCCTCTACACAGTCCGTCTTTCCTCCATTCTTCCACCCTCACACCCCGCATTATGTGTCATCATCCACTTATCAGTGAGATCAATCATCTTTTGGATTTTTGAAATTGGCTTATCTCACTTAACATGATATTCTCCAATTTCATCCATTTGCCTGCAAATGCCATAATTTCATAAATCTTTATAGCTGAGTAATATTCCATTGTATATATATATATATATATATATATATATATATATATATACCACATTTTCTTTAACCATTCATCAATTGAAGGGCATCTAGGTTGGTTCCACAGTCTGGCTATTGTGAATTGAGCAGCTATGAACATTGATGTGGCTGTATCTCTGTAGGATGCTCATTTTAAGTCATTTGGGTATAGGCCGAGGAGTGGGATAGCTGGATCAAATGGTAGGTCCATTTCAAGTTTTCTAAGGAATCTCCACAGTGCTTTCCAGAGTGGCTGCACTAATTTTCAGCCCCACCAGCAAAATATGAGTGTACCTTTTTCCCCACATCCTTTCCAACACCTATGGTTGCTTGTATTCTTGATAATCGCCATTCTAATTGGGGTGAGATGGATTCTTTGTGTAGTTTTGATTTGCATTTCTCTTATTACTAAAGATGGTGAACATTTTTTTATATGTTTGGTGACTGCTTGTAGATCTGTGAAGTGTCTGTTCATATCCTTAGCCCATTTGTTGATTGGGTTATTTGTATTTTTCGTGTAGAGTTTTTTGAGTTCTTTATACATTCTGGAAATTAGTGCTCTATCTGAAGTATGAGTGGCAAAGATATTCTCCCACTCCAAAGGCTCTCTCTTCGCATTGCTGATTATTTCCTTTGCTGAGAGAAAGCTATTTAGTTTGAATCTATCCCAGTTATTGATTCTTGCTTTTATTTCTTGTGCTATGGGAGTCCTGTTAAGGAAGTCTGATCCTAAGCCAACAAGTAGAAGAATTGGGCCTACTTTTTCTTCTATAAGATGCAGGGTCTCTGGTGTGATTTCAAGGTCCTTGATCCATTGTGAGTTGATTTTTGTGCAGGATGAGAGATAGGGGTTTAGTTTCATTCTGTTGCATATGGATTTCCAATTTTCCCAGCACCATTTGTTGAAAAGGCTATGTTTTCTCCATTGCATATTTTTGGACCCTTTGTCTAGTATGAGAAAATTGTATTTATTTGGGTTTGTGTCCATGTCCTCTATTCTGTACCATGGATCTACCTGTCTATTTTGATGCCAAAACCATGCTGTTTTTGTTACTATGGCTTTGTAGTATATTTGAAGTTCTGGTATTGTGATACCCCCTGTTTCATTCTTCCTGCTAAGGATTGCTTGAGCTATTCTGGGTTTCTTATTGCTCCAGATGAATTTCATGATTACTTGCTCTATTTCTTTAAGGTACATCATTGGGATTTTACTTGGAATTGCATTCAATCTGTATAGCACTTTTGGTAGTATGGCCATTTTGAAAATATTAATTCTGCCAATCCAAGAACATGGAAGATCTTTCCATCTTCTAAGGTCTCCCTCAATTTCTTTCTCCATATTTTGTAGTTTTCATTGTAGAGATCTTTTACCTCTTTGGTTAGATTGATTCCAAAGTATTTTATTTATTTTGAGGCTATTGAAATGAGGTTGTTTTCCTCATTTTCCTTTCAGGTGTTTCATCGCCTACGTATAAAAATGCTTTGGACTTATGCATGTTGATTTTATAGCCTGATATTTTGCTGAATTCATTGATGAGGTCTAGAAGTTTTCTGGAGGAGTTTATTGGATCTTCTAAATAGAGAATCATGTCATCAGCAAATAGTGACAGCTTAAGTTCCTCTTTTCCTATTTGTATCCCTTTAATTTCTTTAGTCTGGCTAATTGCTCTGGCTAGTATTTCAAGAAGGATGTTGAATTGAAATTGTGAAAGAGGACATCCCTGTCTTCTTCCCATTTTTATGGGAATGGTTTCAGTTTTTGCCAATTAAGAATGATGTTGGCCGTGGGCTTAGCATAAATAGCCTTTAAAATGTTCAGGTATGTTTCTACTCTCCCTATTTTTTCTAGTGTTTTGAGCATGATGGGGTATTGTATTTTGTCAAATGCTTTTTCTGCATCAATTTAAATAATCATATGATTCTTTTTCTTAAGTCTATTGACATGATGGATTACATTTATTGATTTATGGATGTTGAACCATCCTTTCATTCCAGGGATGAACTCCACTTGATCGTGGTGCACAATTTTCTTAATATGCTTTTGGATACGGTTTGCCAATATTTTGTTAAGGATCTTTGCATCTGTATTCATCAAGGATATTGGTCTAAAATTTTCTTTCCTTGATGTGTCTTTGCCTGGTTTGGGTATGAGGGTGATTTTATCTTCATGGAATGAGTTCAGTAGGGTACCCTCCTTTTCTATTTCCTGGAATACTTTGAGAAGTAGTGGAATGAGTTCTTCTTTGAAGGTCTCATAGAACTCGGCTGAGAATCCGTCTGGTCCTGGGCTTTTCTTGGATGGTAGATTTTTAATGGCTTCTTCTATTTCATTGCTTGATATTGATCTGTTTAAACTGTGTATGTCCTCCTGGTTCAGTTTGGGAGGAGCATACGTCTCTAGAAATTTGTCAATGTCTTTGGTAGTTTCTATGCTGTTGGAATAGAGATTTTCAAAGTAGCTTCTCATTATGTTCTGTATCTCAGTGGTGTCTGTCGTGATATTTCCTTTTGCATCATGTATTTTAGTAATTTGAGTCTTCTCTCTCCTTCTCTTTGTTAGTGTGGTTAACAGTTTATCTATTTTGTTTTCTTTCTCAAAAAACCAACTTTTTGTTTTTTCAATTTTTTGAATTGTTTCTTTTGTTTCAATTTCACTGATTTCAGCTCTGATTTTAATTATTTCCTGTCTTCTACTACTTTTGCTGTTATTCTGTTCTTCTTTTTCTAGTGCTTTGAAATGTAATGTTAGGTCATTTAGTTGTTGACTTTTCATTCTTTTCTGGAATGCGCTCCATCCAATGAATTTTCCTCTTAGTACTGCTTTCTTAGTGTCCCAGAGATTTTGATATGTTGTATCATCATTCTCATTGAACTCTATGAATTTTTTTATCTCCTCCCTGATGTTTTTTGTTATCCATGTTTCATTCAATAGCATATTATTTAGTCTCAGGTTTTGGAGTAATTTCTATTTTTTATTTTGTCATTGATTTCTACTCTCAGTTCATTATGATCTGATAGAACACAAGGCAGTATCTTTATTTTTTTGCATTTCCTAATGGCTGCTTTGTGTCATAACATATGATCTATTTTCGAGAAGGTTCCATGTGTTGCTGAGAAGAAAGTGAAACCACTTTTGATGGATGGAATATTCTATATATGTCTATTAAGTCTATGTTATTGATTGTATTGTTGAGTTCTATGGTTTCTTTTGTTGAATTTTTTTGCAAGATCTATCTAGTGGTGACAGTGGTGATTTAAAGTCACCAAGAATTATTGTGTTGTGGTTTATGTGATTCCTGAAATTGAGGAGGATTTGTTTGATGTGCAGGGATGCACCATTGTTTGGGGCATAAGTATTTACTATCATTATGTCTTGCTGATTTATGTTTCTCTTAAGCAGTATGAAATGTCCTTTTGTATCCCTTATGACTAACTGTGATTTGATGTCCACTTTATCTTATATAAGGATGGAAACCTCCGCTTTTTTACTGAGTCCATGTGCATTGTAGGTTTTTTCCCATCCTTTCACCTTCAGTCTTTGGAGGTCTTTTTCTATGAGATGAGTCTCTTGCAGGCAGCATATTGTTGGGTCCTTCTTTTTAATCCATTCTTCCAGTCTGTGTCTTTTGATTGATGAGTTTAGGCCATTAACATTCAGGGTTATTATTGAGATATGATTTTTATTCCCAGTCATTTGGCTTAATTTTGGTTTTTAAGTTGGCTTGGTTTCTCCTTTGAGTGGTTTTTCTCTAAGGTAGTTCCTCCCTTTGCTGACCTACATTGTTGTTTTTTATTTCCTCCTCTTGGAATATTTTGTTGAGAACATTCTGTAGTGCAGGCTTTCTATTTGTAAATTCTTTTAACTTTTGTTTTTCATGGAAGGATTTTATTTCATCTTCAAATCTGAAGGTTAGTTTTGGTGGGTATAGGATTCTTGGTTGGCAACCATGTTCTTTCAGAGCTTGAAATATGTTGGTTCAGGCCCTTCTAGCTTTTAGAGTGTGGGTTGAGAAGCAGCTCCTATCCATATTGGTCTCCCCCTATATGTAATCTGATGCTTTTCTCTCGTGGTGTTCAAAATCCTATCTTTATTTTGAATGTTAGGCGTTTTCATTATAATATGCCTTGGTGTGGATCTGTTGTGATTTTTTACACTTGGTGTTCTGTAAGCCTCTTGTATTTGATTTTCCATTTCATTCTTCAGGTTTGGGAAATTTTCTGATATTATTTCATTGAATAGGTAGTTCATTCCTTTGGTTTGTATCTCTATGCCTTCCTCCATCCCAATAATTCTTAAATTTGGTCTTTTCATGATGTCCCATAGTTCTTGGAGATTCTGTTCATGATTTCTTACCATCTTCTCTGATTGGGCAGCTTTATTTTCAAGATTAAATATTTTGCCTTCATTGTCTGAGGTTCTGTCTTCCAAGTGGTCTAGTTTTTTGGTGATGCTTTCCATTGAGTTTTTATTTGGTTTATTGTTTCCTTAATTTCAAGGATTTCTGTTTGGTTTTTTTTTTTTTTGAGAATCTCTATTTCTTTGTTGAAATGATCTTTTGCTTCCTGCAGGTGCTCTTTCAGCTTATTGGTATTATCATTCATTGCCTGCATTTGTTCTCTAATCTCATCCTTTGCTTTGCAAATCATCTTAATCATGTATAATCTGAAGTCCTTTCTGATATTTCTTCAAACATACTGTCATTGAATTCTATTAATATAGAATGTAGATTTGTTTGGATCATTTTCTTCCCTTGTTTTTTCATGTTGTTCATGTATCTTCCCTTCTAGCAGTGCAGATCTGGGGTATTGCAGATTTCCCCCTATAGGCTTATTGTGACCCTATAGGTTTCCAAAACCTTTTCTTCAAGGGGAGATCGATATTAGCAGTGCCCAAATCAGACACTATGCAATCCTAGACCAAATAGACCCTATGAGGACAATAACAAAATTGTCATAATAAACAGAATGCATTCAAATATCTTTGGTAAAACAAATAGGTTTGCAATAAGGTCTGCAATTTCTAATGGAGGACAAAGAGGATGGAGAGGGATTTAGAACATGGCTGTTAATGGGATAAGGAAAGAACACATAGAAGTTCCAAAAAATAGAAAGTGTGAGAGTGTATTCAAAAGAAATTGGATATTAGCATGCAAAAAAGGGAGAAAGAGACTCTGAGGAAACAGGTAAACAAAAGGAAAAGAGAGCAAGAAAAGTAAAGAAATAAAAACTTAAATTTTTCAAAAGGAGAAAAAAGAAAATCTACAGTATAACATTAATATACTAATGAAACCTCCCAGTTTTCAGTAGCCTGATGCATGAGCGGTACCTGACAGTGAGCTTCAAGCCTCCAGCAGGCGTCGCAGAATGGGATTTGCCCCACCCAATGACCGGAGCTAAGGCTTCCAGGATTATCCAAGATGGCCACTCTGGCTTTGAAATGTGTTGACAAATGGGGAGCTGCAGCTCAGTGGTGGACATGGTCAACTGGAGGTCCTGGAGGCAAAATGTGGTTGGTCCAGCTGGGGTCCTGGAGGTCAGGTGTGTTTGGTGTGGTTGTGGGATTCTGGATGCCAAGTGCATTCAGTCGGTCTGGGGTCCCGGTGATAGGGTGCAGTCAGTTGGTCTGGGTTCCTGGTGGCAGGGAGCAGTCAATGTGAGGTCCCCAGAGGCAGGGAGTGATCGATCGGGCTGAGGGATTCTGGAGATGGGGCTCAATCAGTCTGGACAGGGGTCCTACAGGGCCTGGCTGTTGTCTCAAAATGGCAGCAGCCACATGTAATCAAACCTGCAGGTACTATAACAGTGAATTTCCAGGCAACAGCAGGCAGCTGATGCTCCACTGGTGGTCAGCGATCAGTTTGCTGACTGTTGTCGGACAATCGGGAGGTGAACCTCATGCATTGGGTGATGGATAGGTGTAAGGCAGGCGATGGACAGGCAAGAGGCAGGGAAATGGCAGATGATAGATGTCTGACAGTGAACAATCTGCACTCAAAAATGGCATTGATATGCTGGCAGACTGTAGGTCATTACAGCAGACAAATAGGGTAAACACCAGGGGATCAATAAGCAACAAAAACTGCCTCACTGAGAAACAAATATCCTCTGCTTGAAACCGAAGTTACGAATTGACAAAGAAAGCAGCCTTCCTCTTCTTTATGAATTCTTTGGTATCTTTTCATTTAGATAGTCATTGATAATTACTGACATCATCTGTACTCCAGTCAACAAACCAGATGCTGGGAGACACCTTGGGGAACAGGATACAGTTCCAATCTTGAGGGCCCACAGTCTACTGAAGTTTGCCAGATCAACAGGCATAATACTAAGAGCTAAATGGCATGGGAGCCAGAGAACTGCAATCAGTTTGAAATGAACAACACTGGGGACACAGGATGCAGGGTCTATGAAACAACTCTAGAGTTCAGTAGGAGGAGCTTGCACTGTGTCTAACCCTTCTTTATTCCTGTCCCTAGGATCTGTCCTGCCTAAACTCGCATATCCAAACAATAATAATGTGGGTGGATGAGTAACAATGGTTGGACATCAAAGAAAACAGTTACCAATATCCACATTATAGAAAGATATACTACTGCAAGATTCTAACATGTAAGTGAATAATAAACAATGCTATCCTAATCCAGAGAGTTCAGCAAGATAAAGTAACTAAGTCTTCATTTTTTTAATTTATTTTTTTATCCTTATAGACTACATTTTAATTCATTGTACAGAAATGTTGTACAAATTTTTATTTCCATGGTTGTGCATGATGCAGATTCATACCATTCATGTAATTATACATGTACATAGTCTAATGATGTCAGTCTCATTCCACCATCTTTCATACAACTGCCCCTCCACCCTCTCATTTTCCTCCATGTAATCTAATTTTACTCCATTCTTCTCTCAACCCCCACCCCTATTATATATATCATCATCCACGTATCAGGGAAAGCCTTTAACATTTGGTTAATTGAGATTGGCTTATTTCACTTAGCATGATATTCTCCAATGCCATCCATTTATCTGCAAATGCCATAATATTATTCTTTATGGCTGAATAATATTCCATTGTGTATATATACCACAATTTCTTTATCCATTCATCTGTTGAAGGGCATATAGATTGGTTCTATAATCTAGCTATGTGAATTGAGCTGCCATAAACATTGATGTGGCTGCGTTACTATAGTATGCTAATGTGAAGTCCTTTGGGTATAAACCGAGGTATAGGATAGCTGGGTCAAAAGGTGGGCCCATTCCAAGTTTTCTGAGGAATCTCTACACTGCTTTCCAGAGGGGCTGCAATAGTTTGCAACTCCACCAGCATTGTATGAGTGTACTTTTTTCCCCACATCCATGCCAACATCTATTATTGTTTGTGTTCTTGAAAATAGTTATTCTAATTGGAGTAAGATGCAATATTACAGTTGTTTTAATTTGTATTTCTCTAATTACTAGAGATGTTGAACCTTTTTCATGTATTTATTAGTCACCTGTATCTCTTCTTCTGTAAAGAGTCCGTTTAGTTCCTTCCCCATTTATTGACTGGGTATTTTGTACTTTTGGTGAAAAGTTTTGTAAGTTATTTATAAATTTTGAAGATTAGTTCTCTACCTGCAGTGCGCATGGAGAATATTTTATCCCAATCTGTAGGTTCTCTTTTCACATTATTGATTGTATTCTTTGCTGAGAACAAGTTTCTTAGTTTGAATTCCCATTTATTGATTCTTACTTTGATTTCTTGTGCTTTGGGAGTCATGTTAAGGAAGTCTTATCCTAAGCCAATATGGTGAAGATTTGGACCTGTTTCTTCTTCTATTAGGTGCAGGGTTGCTGATCTAATTCCTAAGTCTTTGACCCCTTTTGAGTTGAGTTTTGTGCAGGGTGAGAGACAGAGGTATATTTTCATTTTACTGCATATGTATTTCCAGTTTTCCCAGCACCTTTTTTGAACAGGCTATTTTTCATCCATTATTTGTTACTGGCCCCTTGTATAGTATGAGGTAACTGTATTTTTGTGGTTTTGTCTCTGTGTCTTTATACCATTGGTCTGCCTATTTATTTTGGTGCCAATACTATGCCATTTTTGTTACTATTGCTCTGTACTACAGTTTAACATCTGGTATTGTGATACCTCCTACTTCACTATTTGTGCTTAGGATTGTTTTAGTTATTCTGGGTCATTTATGCTTCCAGATGAATTTCATGATTGCTTTCTCTATTTCTGTGAGGAGTATAATTGGGCTTTTAATTGGAATTGCATTGAATCCATTTAGCACCTTTGGTAGTATGGTCATTTTGACAATCTTAATTCTGCCTTTCCAAGAACATGGGATATCTTTACATCTTCTAAGGTTTTCATTAATTTCTTTTTTAGTGTTCTATAGTTTTCATTGTAGCAGTCTTTCAACTGTTCTGTTAGATTGATTTCCAAGTGTTTTTTTTTTTTTTTGAGATTATTGTGAAAGGAGTGCTTTTCCTAATTTCTCTTTCAGGGGATACATCAAATATGAATGAAAATGCATTAGATTATGTTTATTGGTTTTAAATCCTGCTACTTTTCTGAATTTATATATTAGGTTTAGAAGTTTTCTGGTGGAAATTTTAGGATCCTATAAATATAGAATCATGTTATCAGCAAATAGTTATAACCTGATTTCTTCTTTTCATATTCCTTTAATTACTGTGGTCTGTCTAACTGCTGTGGCTAGTGTTTCAAGGAAGATTTTGAATAGAAGTGGTGAAAGAAGGCACGCCTGTCTTGTTCCAGTTTTTAGAGGGAATGCTTTCAGTTTTTCTCCATTAAGAATGATGTTGTCAGGCTGGGTTTGTGGCTCAGCAGTAGAGCACTTGCCTAGCATGTGTGAGGCACTGGATTTGATTCTCAGCACCACGTATTAATGAATGAATAAAATAAAAAGGTCTGTCAACATCTAAAATATTTTTAAAAAGAATGATGTTTTCTGTGGGCTTAGCATAGATT